>NW_024087540.1:0-32252 GCF_009730915.1 Dioscorea cayenensis subsp. rotundata | reverse complement strand
ATAAGCACATGTATTGCTCATTAACTGTTTATTGTTTGGATATTTTTGATACATATTCTGAATACCTGTCTAGTTATTACAAACAAAAAATGAGAAACCTACGTTTGCTTTGGAAATTCTTAAGAAGATTGAGAGGACAATGAGGAAAGGAAGTGCTTTACCTTTGTAGCCACTCTGATAGGGATCAATTTAGTGGTTTACTATTAGGTTGCAATAAATGTTTTATCATGGGAATGTTGTGATAAAATTCTGATTGATGGATATAATTCATAAGAAAGTAACTATGGAAAAATAACTTTCCTTTATGTACCAAATGCTACTCTAGAACAATTCTATCAATTTGCAGTAAAACAAAATTTGTTGTTGTTGATGTTGGGAGGTGTACGGCTTTCATGCAGTAAATACTTGTGTGCCAATCAAGATAGACAAAATACAAATATATTATTTGTTATCAGGATGATTACCACGCCCATAGAGTTGTATAGGACAGAATATACACAAACCCACATACTATTCCTTAAACTTGATGCTCATTAAGCCTGTTTCACCATCAAATTTTAAAGAAAGGTTGAAATACCTGAGGCCAAGAGGATTGAGGCTGCCATTGTGTGTTAGAGTAACTATATAATTATTGTCATGAAGTTGGCGATGATAAGCCTACTTTTTAGAGGATTGTAGACCGAGGGGATGCTTTGATTACTTGTGAAGAAGATATATAAATACATGTAAAGTAGTTTTTCACCTGTGAGAATGCGCGATATAGTTTGGATGTAAAAGCCTCTATTTACATGTAGGGTGGACATCTCACCCACTCGTACATCATTTCAGCGAAACGTCTACTTCCTTGCTCAGATAAAATACAGCTGAATTAAGTGGCATCCACTCACCATCATATTCCATCTTATATTTAGTTCATTTAAGTATTTTTAAGTAATAAAGTTAAATAAATATTATATCTTTTATAATTTAGCATTTATATAAATAAATATTTTTATCATAATTAATTATATTTATAATTAAAAATATTATAGTAATTAATTAGAGTATGTGTTATTAAAATTTAATTATAAAAATTTTCAAGTAATAAATTAAATACTTTTAAATTTGATAAATAATTTATTAAATTCATTAATTATTTTTACTTAAATTTATTAATTATAGTAAATAATAATAATAATAATAAGATAATGGTGTTATCTCACTATTTTATTTACATAGTAACTATATCTTTAAATTATCAAACTGAACAAATAAAAAATAAATACATTATTTATAATTACAAATAAAACCAAACAATAATGATGAAAGTTGAAATACAATATTTTTACTTTAATACTATAATCTTTTAATTATATATAATTTCACTTACAAATAACCAAATAATCCCTAAATGTAAACATTATAAGCATGTAATTTTAAATGCTACTGTAGTTATAGTGACATGAGTTCAGTTATCATTATACATATAAACTTTCTTGCCCAAAATATAGGGCACCAATAATAAATGGAAACTAAATTTTAATGATTATTATTGATATATAATTCTTAAAGTTAGAATATCAATATAAGTAACATATGCTGAACAATACTTGATAATAACACTGACAAAATAATAAAAATCGGTGTGATAAAAACTTAAAATTAAATTATAATGTCTAAAAATGAATAATATTAAAAAATATTAAACACAAAGGCAATATACAAACTATAGTCTAATCGATCATTATTAAAGTGATATTAAAGAGTAGTTGATGAACTTGAACAATATCTACAGTGTTATTGATATAGACAAAATTTTTAATAATTAGAAAAATATATATATATAAGCGAAAAACATTCTTATATGAACATTATTACAATTTAACCAAGTATTATCAGCTTGCTGTAAGTCAGTTGATCTGTTTGCACATCTTCATTTGTTGCTGGAGGCTTTAGAGATCATATGCTATGGTGTTTAGCTTTTATGGTGGAGTCAAATGCCTCTATAACTAAGGTACATATAATGGTTAGTCCAAATCAATAAATAAGATCTCATTATATAATATATATAGGGATATTTATGAGAGATTGTTATACATAGCCCTCTTTAGAAAAATAGAAAAGTGTGCGCACGAATAATGGATGAGAAATTCATATTTTTAAAAATTTTCTTGATAAATCAAAAAAATTAATTTTTGATTTAACACTCACAAATATTATAAAGGGTAGGCACTCACCAGCACAATTAAATCTACATGAAATATAATATTAAAAATAATGAATTGATGGGTGGTGGGGTTTTCTATAGACTAAATGATTTCATAAATATCTTTTATATTATATCTCATAATATTATATATAGAGATGAGGATAAGACTCAAAATGTCAGGTTGCACTTTTTTCATTAATTATCTTGGAAAAACGAGATGCTGTGATAGATATAAAGTTTTTAACTCTGGCGGTTAGATTGAAAATATAGGTTTAGTAAAGGACGGATTTTTAAAAGATACGACAAAATTGAAGGATGTTTTAAGAATATGACAAAGATATACGGAGGTTTTCAGCAATTTATCTTATACTAATTATTTTTATGAATAATATTTAAAATATTTTATAAATAAAAAATATATTTGTCATTAAATATAGGAAAAATTATTGTTTACCCCTCATAAATTTCAAATATTTCTAAAACAGTTCCTCCAACTTTTTCGCACATCCTGACAACCCTTTTGTTATGGTTTAAGTTCCTTTACTCCTCTATCGCTCCCATGTTATGAGTTTTTATTGCCCTTGAAAATAATGTGAAAAACCGCCCCATCACATCACGTCTCGACCTTTTACGCATGACAATTTTACATCGTCATCCATACTTGATGTCAAACAAAGTTTAGAAGGCTCATCACATCTTCTTCTTCTCCTTCTTCTCCTCACTTGGTTTGTTCGATTTGAGTTTTGCCAGTTTCCTGATAAGGTGAGAATTTCTTCGTTACTCTCACTATGATCATTCTACTAGAGAGAGTAACAATGTATAAAAATACAGGTTTATTATGGAGAGTTTTCGTGCTATTGCCAGATATAACGGCGAAGGACGAGTACTAATGTTCACGGCACTAACTTCTTGGGAATCAGTGTTAGCTGAGATATGTGAGCAATGGGGTCTCGATGTTTCCTGTATCAGCGTAGTTCATCACACCCTCATGGACATAAAAACGGTTTCGTACAATAGAAAAACAAGGTCGACTTTCTCACGCATGTCGTCACGTGTACTTCATCTTCAAATACGGTGTAATCGATCTTGTTGTTGAGACAGATGATGTGTCATTATCGTATCCTACTGAAATGAGTTCTTCTCGCAGTAAAATTCTTTCTTTATGTTTATCTAGTCGTAGGTTAATTATTATTTAATTATCCTAGTTTCTGATTTAAACATATCAAATTTCCATTTAAAAATTGTCTTCTCGGCTTTATTATTTTGTTTATGTTTAAATATTTGTTTTAACGTTTAAATTTTCTAGTTATCGTTTAAAAATTTTATGTTCGATTAAAATATTGATCGCTTTCGCTTAAACTCAAAGTGTTAGCGTGAATTCGGATTTTGGGCGTAGCGCCTTTCGCCCACCCTCACGACGACTCCCCGTGACGCGTGCACGCCTTCCTTCCTCGCCGCATCAATCAAGTGTTGTCATTAGATATCGGACAATGTTTTCATGGCATCGAACATTTCATAGTATCGACTCTCAAAATTTTTGCAATCAAAACAGTAATTTTGACTTCAAATTCCTAAAGAACGAAAAACATCGGTAATCGTGGAATGCGCCACCGATGGTCGTCAACGGCGCCTTCACGCATTAAAAAGAATATAATAAAAATACTTTCGTAATCAAGACAATGCACCCGCCACATACTAGTAAAGTGGTGGAATTGGATCTCAGGCCACATCCGAAAGCGCCCAAAAATGGGTAAGTGCACGAGTGATTTAGAAGTTTCAAGGACCAGCCCTCTATGACAAGCCCATCGACATTCGTAAGGACATGTTAGTGGAAGATGTGCCCACATTCCATACAAGCAGGTTTGGTTAGGAAAAGAGCATGCCCGGAGATCCTCGACGTCAGAATGCATATCGCTCGCTTATGATTTATTGCTTTGGCACGTGGATAAGGTGGTCGAGACAAACCCCTCAAAGATTGTGATTGTGGAAAGAGACTCAGAAACGCTTTAAACATGCATTCTTTTCTTTTTAGTGCGAGATGTCGTGGATTCAAGATGGCTCTGCGTGCCATCTGCTTTTTCTCGATGGTACCCACCTCCTTAGAAAGTATCGAGGTACTCTATTGGGTACCACTGCAAAAGATGGAAATAACGGTCCATCGTCACCTCTTTGTATGATGACAAGGAGACTCATGCCAATCGACGTGGTTCCTTTCCAAGTTAGGGTGATGTTTTTATACGATGAAGGAGATTATCAAGAGATAATTACATCTCGTGCTGAGCAAGTCTAAAGGCTCGTGAACGCCATCAAGCAGCAGTTATCGAGAGTCCTTTCCTTCTTTCCCGACACGCATACCGCCTTTCGACACTTGAGACTAATTTTATCAAAAGCCAATGGCAAACTTGGGAAGATATTAAGGGAGGAATGCTGGTCCATATACTTTTGTATTGCGTAGACATCCACGGTTAAAGAATTCGATGATATCGTGAATGAACTGCAGGTCACATCATCCGAAGACTATTAGTGGTTGATTTATAAATCGGATATATCACATTGGTCGAATTATCTTTTCAGAGGTGAACGCTGGGGAGAGATGTATCAAAATGTCGTGGAGTCGTTTCAATGTGGATCAAAAGAAGCTTGGCAATATCACTGACAAAAATGGTCGACTCCATAAGGTATTCGAACGTTGATTTTATTTAACGCTTAAGAATTGTTCTTATCCTTTTAATTTTTTTCTTATCAGGCAAAAAAATCATCGTCTATGTTTAACTATCTAGCTCTTCGCTTTAATTTCTTATCCTACTCGTTTAAAATATCATCGTTGTCTTTGCTTAACCTTATTTAAGTGATAGTGTTCTACATTGTACAAGTTCAAGTTGATGCGCATGTTATGCAACCACCATGAGCAAGAGAACAAAAGGGAGATCTACTTATGCCCGGGCATACATTCGAAGGTAGAGATACTTGTTGAAGAAAGCCGAAATCTTCATCTTGGTCATTGTGTCGATGATCATTACGAAGTGATTGACCAGTGCAGTAATTCTATAGATCTTGCCAATAGAACTTGCTCATGTCGCAGATGGCAAGTTTATGGTATCCCGTGCAACACGCTTTCACTGTAATAATGCAGACAGACACCAACGTTTATCGATTTATTAGCGGCTATTTCACCGTCGACAATTACAAACTGGCGTATAAGGAAGCTAGTATTCCCTCATACCCGACAATGAGAAGCCTCACTGGACAAAAAAATCGCGAATCGGCTTATGCGACCGCTCGCGACGAGAAGGCAACCTAGGCGTCCTAGACGAAAGAGGATCGAGTTGCAAGTATCCGAGGTCCGCGAGTTATGTTGCAGCTGGCACGCCACGCCGTCCCCGGCCATACTCGTAGATTTTGCAATGAAGTTGTCGCCGACTAGGCATTGTAAATGAACAAATATTTAAAAAGAAACAAACTTATTTGAGTGTCAACTTTTGATATTTAAACAGTAGACATTGTTCTCTAAACATTTTACTTAAACATTTTGCAGAAAACAAAAACAAAGATTGTAAATAAACAAAAAGTTAAAACAAAAAAACTCTTAGTATTTATACAGAAACAACGATATTCAAACAAAATCAATGATATTTAAACAGGGAGACAATGTTATTTAAACAGTAACTCTGAAAGATAAACAGAAAATTAAGAATTTAAATAGAGAAACTTAGAAAATTAAACAACATGACAACGATATTTAAACAAAAAGGAATGATATTTTAAAATGAGATATAATTTTATTTACACAAGAATTCTGCTTTTACATAATTACATATTAATCTTTTTCACCCCACGACTGAATCCCCTTTTTAGTGATGCTTTTGCCAGGCTCCTCCTAAGTATGCGGTAACATATTTTAAGCGCTTAGTAAGGGACGTCCCGCTATGGTAGTCAGAAGCTTTTTCACCGTTGAGTAGCTGTTCGATAAACCGCATGACATAAACGGCCCAGTCGACACTTCCTCATTCCTGCCTTTGGGTGTCAGTGTAGTGAACAAGGGGTACATTATAGTCGTCGACTCGCCGAGGTCCATATCGACACAATAGTCGAATAGTTTCCACTGTGGAGATTTAAAATTTGATGTTTGAATCCTGACTAAAAGAACACTATTTATAAAACTCTAGTTATCAAAGCACTTACCATCTCTCCCAGCGCTCTCTATACTCCCTCACTTTTGGCAAAAAGTATAGTACCAGATTTTTGTATTTGTAGTTATCAAGAACGCACCAAATGGAAATGGGCATTCATGATGATTGGCAGGATGACTATGTCAACATTATGTAGGTTACGCGTGGCATCTCCTATTATAGTGAGAGTCGCTTTATTTGGCGCCTCTTACTTGGACATGAATAGTGCCAGCTGGTCTCGTGAAGGAGGCACGCTCATATATGGATATGGTACTCGCTATAGATTTCTGGATTATGCAAACGAACGAGTCCATCACATCGTCTGTCACCATTTTCTTCCTGTCCAGCATCATGTATCGGCTGGCTCGTGTGGTGTTGACATAGTCATTGTTCCATACGATAGTCTTGTAGTTTAACGGTAAAAGATAAAGTTAAACGGAGACAAAATAATTTAAGTCGCAACTCATAAATTTAAACGGTAATGTAAATATTTAAATGGAAACTAACATATTTAATGGTAACTCATAATGTTAAATGATATCATATATATTTAAAGTATAACGGAAATATTGATACTTACGAATCCATCATACAATTCAGGTAAATCTATAATAAACTCCTGCTCAAACACGTCGAGGCACCCCTATCAGGGGTATCTTTTCTTCTTCGGTCGAAAGTCCATCTGCACTTCCTTGAATTGTTGGTTGGC
Source organism: Dioscorea cayenensis subsp. rotundata (assembly GCF_009730915.1). NCBI lineage: Eukaryota > Viridiplantae > Streptophyta > Magnoliopsida > Dioscoreales > Dioscoreaceae > Dioscorea > Dioscorea cayenensis. Next base: position 25,186 of record NW_024087540.1, on the reverse strand, counting down.
GAGGACCATACTGTCAACCGCAACACCAATCGTCGTTGTTTTTTGCTGACGTTTCCTTGTCCCTCATCAGCAAAATTTTTCGATTCATCATCAGGTGCTGTTATTGACGGTTGTAGGAGAGTTTCTCCCTTCGATGCAATCTTGTCAATCATGGGCATGACGATAATATCAACCGGAGACACAATCTTTGCTGGTTCTTGTTGTTAAGGGATTATGTCTACCTTCAACGCGACATTGTTGTCTGGCGGTTCCACCGAGATGGGGATCTATCGCCATCGACGACTACGCCTACGCCTTTCTTCCGAAAGCACTTTCTCAAACGCTGCTAGAAGCTGGGCCAATCAACCACGTGTGGTGTCAGTATTGTTCGAACGGTCTGCCCATATGGCGCCGTCGCTCATCAAAAATCCGACGCCATCCCACTCACATCCTCGAAGATCATCGTGAAACCCCGACTACATCCGAGCTTTCCCTGTGGCATCCCGCTGGGGGTACTTCATTTGTTTCAGTAGGGACGGCATTCGATTGCGCCGGTCCTTCTAACGCCTCCACCAAACAGCAATGTCGAGGAAACTTAGTCATCAAGACGCTGGGCACGCCAAGAGCGCACATGCAGTAACATTGTGCGCAAGAGGGTCTGAGGGCTGGGGGGCTATCGCGATAGGGGTAGTAGTTCCTGTGAGGAGGGGGTGTCACCACGTGGAAGGGGGTGTTTCACTGGGCGGGTAGGACGGGGTCCCTCCAGCGTGAGGAATTCGTGCGCGGGTTGGGCTGTCATTAGGTGAACAGTGTCAAGGCGCCTTGAAGAGGATAGCCTCTTATCCTGCCTTTGCGCTAGTGGTTCGGGAGCAATAGCATCCCCCTAGTGGATGGGCCGAACGAAGATTTCTTCATGCACATTCGCCCGCGACCAGCTCATGAAACTAACATAATTAAACAACACAATGTCACTGAAAATATTCAATTTAAACAATAACAAATGATTTTAAACAGTTAACTCAATTATTTAAATAGTTTACATAGGCTATTAAACGATATCCAAAATAGTTAAATAGAAAACCAATATTTTAAACACTAAATCATATTTTTCAATATAAACATTTAATATTTAAATAGAGACTTATGATTTATTACCTTCTTTCCTTCGAGTGATGACAATATGGCTTCTATCGACGCTTGCTTCCAGTAACTACTTTTACCATAACACAGCATCCTCCGGGTCTTACCAAATCGCACCTTCTTTCCAAAGGCCGGTCAGCTCAGAAACCGATATTTAGTGCAGACCAAGCAACCTTGATGTACCCTATGTTCGCTTTTCTTCCCTGCAAGATCTCTGCTCAGACTCGAGCTGGCGCTATGGGGACATCCTTTATCAGCCACTTGTGCATCACTTGCGCCCATGCATATCATCCCATGCCAAGTAGGCCATCGACATAGTTAACGATCCAGTTCGGAACCGAGCAAGATGTGTTTGGGAAGAGGATTGTATCCATGAGGTACACCATCAGGAGTTTGACAAAATTTTCTTCTTCTCCCCTTTGTTGAACAAGCTGCTCAAATGTTCTCTTGATGGAGTCTCTGTGTCTCTCGTAGGTTCTGGAAAAATATCTATCTTCAAAAGTAGAGCCTGCTTTCTTCTTCTTTTGATATACGACCGCGTCTCCATCGTAACGCAGTCCAAGAATGAGAGCCACATCTTCGGGCCTGAAACTTAATAAGTTTCCCCCGATTCTGAATTTGTTGGTACGACCATCATATCTTTGCAGTAAAGAATCAAGGAGGGTCCTTTCTTGGAAAACATGTGTTCAACCTCTGCCAACGTCAGAAACGGTATCCTCCTGATTATCTCCTCACATGTCGCCCACTTATGTGAACTTTCAACTCACCCACGCCTCCACTACCGTGTCAAGTAGCATTACCCATTAACTAGGGTCGACTGCCATAATCACAAGCTCGCGATAATAACCATACATTAAAATCAAAGATTCGATAAATTTAAGCGAAAGTAAAAGTTTTTTTAAACAAGAATCTCAAATATTATTAAACGGAAACATAAATATTTAAACGTAAAACCTCACATTTTAAAATGAAATAACAACTCTTAAACAGTAAACATCAAATGTTTAAATAAAAATCCCTATTACTTAAAATGTAAACCTCATTTTTTTATAATTGCAACCATATCAACGTAAAAAGGGGAAACCCACATTGTTAACATTATATCAAGATAACAATCGAAAAAAATCTCTTTTCGATCAGTGTACATAGACGAAAATGAAAATCAAAACAAAACCCTAACCGATAAATCTCCCAGCAGACTTCAATATCATCCAATAAAAATGTAACCACACTCTTTTTTTCTAACAAAATCGTTATAAAAAAAAACCATAAACAGAACTTTTTCAACGGTGTCCAACTCGGCTCAATATCTTACACTGCAAACTGATGAAATGCCAAATAATTGAGAGGGAATTCTTCTTTGAGACAATGGTGGACAGCGAAGTTCTTCTTCGAAACAAGGATGCCCAGACAGAGACAACTTTGGAAATGGAAAAGCTGAAGAGAAGAAGAGAGAAAAAAAGTATAACCGGTGCCAGTAATGGTTGTCTCTAGGGATTACCCAAAAGAATAACCCCCTACTTCCTCTAAAATCGGAAACATGATTGTACTGCCACAACTTCCCATGCAAGGGGTAATTTCGTCTATAAAATTCAAAAGTAACTCTGTTAACGCAGGTTACAACCTTTAAGGGTTTGAAAATCATTGAATTTAAAAAGAAGGTGTTATTAGGGATACACAAAGTTAGGGAGTGTTTTTGTGCATATTACAAAGTTAGGGGGTATTTTTGGTAATTTCCACTTAAATATATATCTTATTGTATTTATGTGCATTAGATGTGTAAAAATAATTTTGTTACTCCCTCCGATATTTTTATATCGTCATGAATAACCAAATCTCACATAATAAAGAAAAGTTTTGGTTATTTTTACATCATTTAATAATAAATTAGCTTATCTTTCCAAAATTACTCCATAATTTATATCTTTTACATTTCTCTTTCATATTAAATTTTTAAGCAAGAGAATCGAATAGAGTGCTACAGTAATTACGAAAAAAATAATAATAAACGTTTTCGACGTTCAAAAACGAGATATATAAAAAATACGTGTTTATAATGATAAAACGAATCGAGTAGAGACATCCTATCCTCCTAGTTTTTTTCATTCACAATTAAAAATTTTTCTATATAAATACCATTTTCATTAACAATTTTATTTTTACTATCTCATTTCTATTTTTCATTCAATTCTTATTTCATTCTTATTCCACGTAACTAATGCACCTTACATTATTAATCTAATTTTGCAATAATTTTAAAAAAAAAAATTATGTTAGCATGTGAAAAAAAATGCCCTGCCAATATAAAATGCTGACTGAGGACCTTCTATCATCCGCGCAAAACCATTCCAATAAAAAGTAGCAATCTTGGACCAATGTGATGACTGATATATATATATATATATGTATATATATATTTATTTATATATAAAAAGATGGCTATTAATAAAAGAACTTAAGAAACTAATCCAAGTTAAAATTTTAACATAGAATTCTCATGATTTATTAAAATCAGCCAACTTCGAGCAACCAACTAAAACCTCGGTTCCTAATTAATTAACTAATCACAGTCACGTCATTTCTAAAGACCTCCGTCCATGTGCTGAAGCTTGAGTTCCCTTGTCAACTCTTAGGACGAAATTTCAAATTTCGAACTTCAAACATACCCGCAAGTTTGTGCACAATTACCATTACCCATCTAACACATGCCAAATTAAATCATGCTGTGCTGACCACGCCCCCAAAAACCCAATCCACGCAATCTCAATTAACATTATTGAATTACCAAGCAACCTAAATTCTTGTATCGTACCATGTACGGATTACGAAATCTAAGAAGCAGAAGAAGAAGAGAATGGAGGTGAAGCGGAGGACTGCACGATCGCTGGTGGATCGGCTTCAATCCGTCGGCCATGAAGAAGTCCTCCCCGAGATCCGTCTCATGTCCAAGCACGACGCCGAGATGCGCCCCTTACTTGCCGACGCCGGTGTCACCCCCCACCTCGTGCACCTCCTCTCGAGTACCGTCTCCGTCTCCATCTCTCCCGATTCCATTGAGAACGCCACTGCTACTCTCCTCAACCTTTCGATCTCCTGCCCTGAAGCCCTGATGTCGACCCCCTGGTCTCCTCGACGCTCTCTCAACCGCCCTTCTCCTCCAACCCCACCCACCGCTTCCCCAGCACGCCGCTGCCACCTTATTCAGCCTCCTCTCCGTTGAATCCTTCCGTCCCATCATCGGTTCCAAGAGATCCATCGTCTCCGCTCTCGTTGAGCTCTGTTAGGTCCCCCAAATCCCGCACTCGATCTATCAAGGATGCCGTCAAGGCTTTGTTTGGGATTTCTCTGTATCCGATGAATCGGGCGATGATGGTTGAGATTGGGGTTGTGGCGGTGTTGTTCTCTCTGGTGGTGAAGGATGGAAGGACAGGCATCGTAGAGGACGCGACAGCGGTGATCGCGCAGGTGGCTGGGTGCGTGGAGAGCTTGGAAGCGTTTAGAAAGGTAGCGGGCGTTAGGGTCCTGGTAGATCTAGTGGATTTGGGGACAGGAGCGAGTGAGAGATCAAGAGAGAACGCAGCGTCAGCGTTGCTGAATCTGGTGATGAGCGGCGGAGAGAGCGCGGTGGGGGATATAGCAGAGGTGGAGATAGCGGAGGAGGTGGTGAGGGAGTTGGCAGAGAAAGGGAGTTTGAGGGCGAAGAGTAAGGCTGGGCCTTTGCTGAAAGCGATGAACAGTGGACGGAGAGATCAATGGTCATCGTGTCCAAGAATGTTTGAGGATCTTGATTCGCCGGCGGGCGCCGGAGATCTAAAACAGCCGCCGTCATCTGCGGTTTCATTCTAACCCTTCTCTCTCTTTTATTAATCTTTCTTCTAATCGAACTTAACCTGGGTTTGGAATTTGTTTGTTGGTTTTTATTTTTATTTTCCTATAAATTTTATGTGTGTTTTGTCTTCATCTTTGTACTAGTTAGGTGATGTAAATGAATTGATGATGTGATCGTGTGAGTTTGGGGTTGCACTCCTTTGTTTATTAGTAAGATGAAGATGAGCGAACGATTCCTCACAAATTTAATATTTTGATTTCTTCTTTTGATTTTTTATTTCATTGTTTTGTACAGCGGAAATAACATGTAAAAAAAAATCTATGATTTAAATTAAAGCATATATATATATTTATATATTAGTATTTTGATTTCTTCTTTTGATTTTTTATTTTATTTTTTTGTACAGAGGAAATAACATGTAAAAACAATCTATGATTTAAATTAAAGCATATATATATGAGCTTTTTTTTATTGCATTTGTTGGCTAAAAGTTTTCATAATACTTTGTTATAAAACTTTCATTAGAATGATTCATTTATGTTTTGTTGTAGATTTTTTTCTTTGGAATATGTCAATGATAAGATATTTTTGAGTTAAGACTCATTGTTGAGGAACCACGAGTGACCCTCACTTTTGGGCAAATTCTTTCCTCTGATCAGGTTTTATACCTAATGTATTTTATTATTCTCCCTGGTCTTTAGTTTTGTTGTTTTTCATATGTCTATTTAGAAAAATTTAAAAATTATTAAATATATTTTTTCCCAAATTTATTTATTTTTATTTAATGCATTTATATAACTCCTAATAAATCATGTTTAACTATATTTATTATTAACTAAGCGTAATTTTAGAAAGCTAGCTCAATTTCTTATAAATTTCAATTTATTAACTAATTTTATTTGTTTTTAATTTATATGAATTAGTAAAATGGACAAGTGAAAAGTCTTATGGGAGTAACAACATGCTACCATTCATTTCAAACCTAATAAATGATATTGCTAGCTTTGAGATGAAGTGCATTTTAAATCATGAATTTAGAATTTATAATTCAGAAGGATAATTTTTTATTTGGTGCCTTATTCTTTAATTGGTAATGGTTAAAAACACTCCGCAAGTTTGCAATATGCATAAATTATCTCTCTAAATTTGAGTATATTATTCCTTTAAATTTGAGTATCTCTAAAAACCCTTTCTTTTTAAATATAATAATTTTCAAACCTCTAAGCATATAACGGTGGTTAACAGATGCTTTTGCCTGTAATGACTTTGCCGTTTAGAGAGGAAGCAGATTTTTTTTGGGTAATCCCTAGAGAACATCATTACTGGTGTCGATTTTTTCCTCTCTTTGCTTTTTTGTTTTTTCCTTTTTCGCCAAGGTTGTCATTGTTGGACATCTTTTGTAGGACAGAAAGTTCGCTCCACCACTTGATCGTAGGATAACTCCCACTCAATTCTTTGGCAATTCATTAGTTTGCGCGCTAACGTATTGAGGCGAGGTGGACGTTGTTAAAGAAGTTCTGCTGTTTTGTTTTGTTTTTTACATTCTGTGGTTTTTTTTTGCTGTTTGATTTTTAAAGTAGTCTGTTGGAAAGAGAGATTTTTTTGTTTAATGGTGTGATTATTAGATAATATTGTAGTTTGTAGGGAGATTTTTCGGCTAGAGTTTTATTTTTCATTTTTTTTCGGTGTACACGATCGAAAGCAATAATGTTGTGCTGAAAGAAATTTTTTCGATTGTTATGGAATTTCACATGTGTGTGTTCTTCATGGTGCTGTGTAATGTATATAATGTATGTTTCCCCTTTAATTTGATATGATTGCATTATGTGTGTTTGCTACTTGTATAGTATTTAATAGTATTAGTTTAATAAATGAGTTTTCCATTTAATAGTATAGATTCCCGTTTAAAATGACTGAATACTGCTTATGTATTGCTATTCTGGTAGGCTTGTGCTTATTTTAAACGCAAACATAACATTTTAAGCGGAAACTGGATTAATTAAGAAAAAATAGGAAATCCTAAGTGCTTAAACACAAACATAAAATTTTAAGCAGAAACTGGGTTAATTAAGTGAAAATAGAAAATCTTAAGTGCTTAATATATATCTTAGGCGCAAATCATACAAATTAAGCGTAAGGAGATTTTAGTAAGCAATAAAACTATTATGCTTCAGTTAATCACTAATTAACTTGTACAAACTATGTAAACATAAATAAGAAGAACTTTACAACGAGAAGAAATCATTGTCAGCCGGAAGGGACAATGACAAATCATCTGTCTCAACCATGAGATTAATAGCAGCGCATTTAAACCATGAATACGATAATGTTGTGTTTAAGGAGATTTTTTTGATTGTTATGCAATGTCATATGTGTGTGTTCTTCATGGTGCTGTAACAATGTCACATGTGTGTGGTTTTCATGGTGCTGTCTAATGTGTAAAATGTATGTTTCTCCTTAATTTGATATGGTTGTATTATGTGTGTTTGCGTATAGTATAGTATTTAATAATATTAGTTTAATAAATGAGTTTTCCGTTTAATAATATAGCTTCACGTTTAAGATGATTAAATACTGCTTAATGTATTGCTATTCTCGTAGGCTTGTGCTTGTGTTAAACACAAACATAACATTTTAAGCGGAAATTGGGTTAATTAAGTGAAAACAGGAAATCTTAAACGCTTAATATATATCTTAGGCGCAAATCATACAAATTAAGCGTAAAGAGAGTTTAGTAAGCGATAAAATTGTTATGCTTCAGTGAATCACTAATTAACTTTATAACGAGAAGTAAATTGTTACTCTCTCTCACCGAGATGATATTAAAATGAGTCTTATATGAAAAAAAAATTGTTACTTTCTCTTGCAAGGCTTTTCTTGTGAACCAAGGTGAGGGCAAGGAAAAGATGGTCACCTTCTCAGGCAACTGGCAAAACTCCAACACACCCATTCAAGAGAAATTGAAAAACTTCAAGACTCCAAGGTAATAAAAGTCTTCCAAAGTTTGTTGAAGAAGAGGCAAAAAAGTATGAAAAAAGGTTGGAGATGTGATGGCTCAAAGTACAATTTTTATAAAGATGATAAGATTGGCGGTTTTTTTCCCACCATCGTCAAGGGAAATGATGGAATTTCACAACATGGAGCCAGTCGAAGTGAGTTACAAGGAGCAAAAAGAAAGTGAAACAAAAAAGGAGGAGCTGTCCGGGGTTAGAGATGGGCATGGGTTGGTTAACCGAGCCCGACCTGGCGAGTCACGGGTCGGCTAAAAGTGACCTGGACGCGGCCTGACAGTTCCTTAAACCTGCCAGGTTCGGGCCCAACCTACCAGGCCTGGCGGTTTTTTTTTGATTTTTTTAATTATTATATTCAAATAATATTATATGAAAAACTCAAAATCTTTGAGATGAAAATCAAACCTTGGTCACTTGTAAAAACTTCTCACCTCCTAGCCGTCCTTTCCACAAATTTTTTTATCATTGTTGTTAAAACAAATTAAAATATATTTCATATTAAGTTTTTTTAAATAATTTTTAAAAATAAAATATTAATTCTAATAAATTAGATAAAGTCGAGACAACTTAAAAAATTTGAAAATAATTTCGGAAAAAAAAGTATTGCACTAAATTCATTTATCTATATAATTAAACTGTATATACATTTTTTTTATGTGATAAATAGTAATTCTTTAATTTTTTATTAGAATTGTCACCCACTTATTTATCTATATCTATTGAGATCTATCTAAGCTTTACTTTTGGTCTTAATTCTAAGGTGTTATTTTTTATACTCATTATGTTTGTCGATGAAAGAAAAAATAAGTCTCTTGTCTGATGTGCGGAGTGGTGAGACTTCTAATTTTCGTTGAAGGAAACAATTCACGAGTGATGTTGCACCCCACATTTACGCGCCATAAAGACATATGCTCGTCAGCCTCTTTTTAAATAATACTAAAACACACATTAAATTATTTATATAAATTTATATTTCGATGAAGACAATTAAGAATTTGTTAAGTCCAACATGTGTTTACTTGTATTAAATGTATGTTTATAAACACAAAATACACATAATTATAGTAAATCTATAATAATGAATAACTAATAAATATTGGTGGAGTTGGTTAGAGCATCACATCAAATTGTTAGAGGGTAATGGGTTCAAATCTATGAAAGGCTATTTCATTCTCAAATTTTTTTTTTTTTGAAAAGAATGGCAACCAGACAGGTTAAGTCAGTGTGCGACCCGCCGGGTTGACTAGGAGTGCTAACTGGCGGGCTGACCCGCCGGTTCACCGGGTTGAAAAAATAGAACTCGTAATCGGACCCGCTATAGTGCAGGCCGGTTACGGGTTGGCGGCCCGTCCTACCGGGTCAGATGACCCGGTGAGTTTTGCAGGGCTGGTTCCGGGCCGAGCCAAATGACGGCTCGTACCCCTCTCTATCCGGGGTATTCATAACTTACAAGGGTTGTTTAGAAAGTTTTGAAAGTTCTGTTTGGTAAAAAGTAATTTTCCCTATTTTTAATAAAAGATGAATATAAATATGCCCTAATTTTAATTTGGATATTGAAAAATAAAATATAAATATAAAAAATGGGATTATAATACTTTTTTTTTATCAAACACGCTGCCTCACTCAGTAAGGGGGGGTTTGGTTGCATGATCGAATCTATAGCTGGAGACTCATAACCACCACTTTGTTAGTGTGTCTAGCGGGATTTTAACTTAGGACATTTGAAAATCCCACATCATGCATTTTGTAGTGGAGTAAATGTCGTTGAATATAAACTCTAACTTAGAAAATTTACGAAATAAAATTTTAAATTAAAGTAATTAAAAACCTTTTGTTTTTGAATTGTGAGTATTAATTTGACTGTGGGGTCCATTATTCTTATTCGGTCTTTAATTAAGTCGACCAGTTGAAAATGATGGATCAAAAATCAAATTTAATTATTTTTTAGACTTCAAGATATCATGGGTCCATGACTTTCATTAGGGGCAAGACCCTAATGTTAATTATCTCAAACTAATTCCAAAGTAGTTAGACTTAGCGCAGGCATTGACCCAGCCAAGCTCAAGGGTTAGGGGTCGATGGGTTTGACTGAGCCGAACCGGGATCAATAATAAAATATTTAAAAATATATTATAATAATTAATAATGATAAAAAAAATAATATAACTTATATTTTAATAATTAAAAAACACAATTAATTAAATGTGATATTTAAAAATTAATTTTATATATTTTCTTTGATTTTTAAAATATTTAAATATAATTAAATTTAATAATTAAAATTTTACTTTTATATACTATCATTAATTTTAAAAATATAAAAAAAACTTAATAATTGAATTCTCCTCAATCCTCCCACAACTCCTCTCTTGGGACTCACAAAGGAAAAAAAAAAAGATCACGTGCACCACAACATCTCTCTCTGCCCCTATCAATTCTCCTTCACTTATCTCGCATCCTCTCTCTCTCTCTCTCTTTTTGTTTCTTAGTTCCCCTTACTTCAGATCTTCTCATTGAGGTTGGTCATCTCTTGGAGCTTCTCCTGCACTTCTTATCGCCACCGCTTGCAGGTGCTTTCTAGTATTTTTCTCTCACTTTCTTCACCATTGAAAAATTTAATTTGTTTAACCTGTTAAATCAGATCGGATCATTAGGTTTTTGGCCAGGTTTTTTCAAAGTCAAGTCAAAGGGTGTAGTCGGACCGGCCTCATTGCCTGTTCTCCGTTTTTTTGGTTGAATTGGCAGGGCTAGTTTGGGTTTGACAATATTGACTAATTCAAGGGAATCTCTGATTAAGAACAAGTGTGAATGATAAGTACTAGATATGAGAAATTATTTTTATTACTTTTTCGAGAAAAGGAAGAAAATTACAAAAATGTATAAATTTGATCAAGAAATACAAGAACTAGAAACCTTAGCTCTTCTAATCCTATTTTCTTAATCTTCCTCTGGCTTCACGTAATTTGGGTCTACTTTGACTTCATTCTATCGCAACTTTTTCACCGAGAACCACACCGAGGACATCAACTTTGACTTTTGTTGATTTTGATCTGTATCTTCAATACTACTTGATCTCAAGTTGTGATTTCTCTATGTTTGTGAACCATAGACTTGATTTCATTTAATTTAGACTTTTGAAAACTCCGGTGTTTCATGCTTATGAAGCTTTCAGTCTTTGACTTGTGAAGCTCTTTGGTTCTTTGACTTTTAATCTCTTGAGATTCTAGAGCTCATTTGTCTCATCATTAGAACTTTTCAATCCTCAATTCTCCTATGCTTTTGAACCTTGGCTTGTGTGTCTCCAAGTTATAACCACTTATATGATTCGGTCGCTAACTAATGGCTATAACTTGTTTGCTTTAGGGTCATAAACTTGATTTCTTTTGGTTTTGGAATTTGAAGGCTTCAGTCTCTCACACTTGTGAAGCCTTTTTCTCCACCATTATCAAGGAAATATATATATTTCTTTTATCACTTCATTTAAAATATATTTTTTCCTCCAAGCTTTTTTACCCTCGCTTAGAGAAATTTTTTTAGTCCTCACTTAGAGTACTTTCTTTTTTTTCACCACTTGAGTTTTTTTAGTCAATTTAAGAGAACTATTTTTTCCTTCTTTTTAACTTTTTTTTATTTGACATGTGAGGTGTGAGCATCATTCAATACTTTTTTTTTTTAGGAAAAGACCTCTATATACCCATATGGATATCGAGATGGGATATGTTCACCAATTTTTTTGGACTTCACAAGAGTTATTGGTATTTAAAGATTTTTTCACTCAAGGAAATCTCAAGAGGTTTTTTACTCACTCAAGAGAGTCTCAAGAGGTTATGAAGAAACTTTCACAATGAGGGTTCTCTGCCACTATGTTGGACCTCAATATAATTTAGTGGTCTTCAAAATATATTTCACTTACTCAGGAGAGTCTCAAGAAGTAATTGGGAAACTCTCACAAGGAGGGTTCTCTACCACTACATTGGACCTAAACATGAGTTGGTAGTCTTCAGAACATTTTCAACTTACCCAAGGGAGTGTCAAGAAGTAATGGGGATGTTCTCACAAAGATGGTTCTCTTCCACAACATTGAACCTTAATATGGGTTAGTGGTTGTCAAAATATTTTCCAGTCAACTCAAAAGAGTTTCAAGAGGTAATGGATAAACTCTCACAAGGAGGGTTCTCTACCACTACATTGGACTCAACAAGATATAGTGGTCTTCAAAACAGTTTTCACTCTCTTAAGAGAGTCTCAAGAGGTGATGAAAACTCTCACAAGGAGAGTTTCTACTACTACATTGGACCTCGACATATGAGTTAGTGGTCTTTAAAATATTTACCACTCCGCTCAAGAGAGCCCTCGAAGAGGTAACGGAGAAACTCTCACAATGATGGTTCTCTACCACTTCATTGGACCTCAACATGAGTTGGTGGCCTTCAAAATATTTTTCACTCAACTCAAGAGAGTCTCAGAGGTAATGGAGAAACTCCTCACAGAGGGTTCTCCACCACTACATTGACTCAACAATAGCCAGTGGTCTTCAAAACATTTTCCACTCACTTAAGAGAGTCTCAAGAGTTAATAGAGAAACTCTCACAATGAGGGTTCTTTACCATTATATTGGACCTTAACATGAGTTGCTGGTTTTCGAAAAATTTTCCACTAACTCAAGAGATTATCAAGAGGTAATGGAGAAACTCTTATAAGGAGGGTTCTCTACCACCACATTGGACTACAACATGAGTTGGTAATATTCAAAATATTTTCCACTCAACTCTAGGGACTTGCAAGAGGTATTGGAGAAACTCTCACAAGGAGGGTTCTCTACCAATACATTGGACCTCAGCATGAGTTTGTGGTATTCAAAATATTTTTCACTCACTCAAGAAGTCTAAAGAGGTAATGGAGAACTTCTCACAAGGAGGGTGCTTTACCACTACATTGGAGTCAACATGAGATCATGGATGTGGACCTGCAAATTTATGAAAATACCCCTCGACTTTACTAAAATCCTCATTTTTTCATTTTTTGCATTTTAACATTTTTAAAGATGTTTTTGCATATCACACCCTGGTTTTTCACTTTTCATAATACTTTCACAGCTTATGCAAATAAGGCCCTAAAATTTTCATTTTTCACATTTTTCTTAAAATTTGCAATAAACCCCAAATTCACATTTTTCACATTTTTCTCTATATCTTGCAAAATAACCCCCAAATTTCTTTTTTTTTTCTTTTCATTTTTTGTTATAATTTTGTACGTAGAACCATAATTTTTTTATTTTTTTCACAAATTCCAAAAATTTTGCCAAAACTGTACCGAAGATTCTTTCATTTCTCATGTTTGTATTAATTTCGCAAACCAATTCAAAATTTACTCATTTTACGTTCTTGTACAAAATTTTGCATTTAAGTCCTAAACTTTTATCTTTCCTACAAATTCTGCAAATAGGTCCTTAAGCCTTCTTTGTTCCACACTTCACAATTTTTTCAAATAAATCCCTTCTTTTATTCTATCATGGGATTATTTCACTCTGAAAAGTTGTATGACTTCCTCAGTCAAAGTGAAACAATTGTAATTCATTCCTATGCATGATGCATCTCATATAATTTTCCATTATCCATGACAAACACCATAAAAAAAATTTGTCAACCTTTAATCTGAGTCATTTTTGACTTGAATTGAACATGCTCGGTTTCTAACCATGATTAAATAACACAGTGTTTTTTTTTGGATTATGAATACTAACAACTCCAGAACATATTCAATTCAAGCTACATATGGATCTAAAATGTAATATACTCAAATAAAATCATTGTATAACCATCTTGTAGCAATCATAACGCAAGCTTGACAAAAAAAAAAATAATTACACTTACGGGTCATTTGGTATGTGGGAAAGTAATAAATTTACATAAAAAGTAAAGCTTGTGGAAGACTTTTTAGGGAATATTGAGATATAATCTTATGTTGTTATTATACATTGATTTGCTGTTATTATTAGCTCCTACATATTAGACTAATCACTGATTTTCTTGCTATTATTAGCTCGTACATATTAGGCTAACCAGGAGGTAAATTAGTTGAATAGTGTTTATCATTTAACTATATTAAGCTACACAAAAGTGATCACTCCTTGGGGTTTTTTTTGTATGGTTTTAATGAGTTAATTTAATGTTATTAGATTTAGTGTTGGGATTTTTATTTTATATTGTTTTTATTTTAATTTTATTAACTAGAGTAATTAAGGGCAAAATTGAGAATGTGTATAACATTACATGGAAACCTATTCATGCCAAATGAATAACTTTACATGCATTTCTATTACAATTTTTATTATATATACCAAACATTGTATTGTTACTTTTCATTGAAAGTAATTGTAGGGAAAAACTTTGCAATGAAAGATTTTGTAGGGAAAGTCTTTCATTGCAAAGCACCAAACGACCCCTTAAGATCTGATCAAGCTTTGATCTATTCATAAAAAAGTCTAGGAGTATTTTTAGTCTCGTGCGTTATTTGAAAAATCAAAGAAAAGCATGTTTGCATGGAAATAAGGGAAGGAACTTCATGATACTGCATGTGCATAAGAGACAGTTAATGCTATAGATTATATTTATCACAAAATATAAGCCTTTATGAATGCACCCATGACTTTTGTGAGGTAACGACTAATCCATGCCTTTTGTTTTTTTTCCTTCTTCACTCTATCACCGAGATCCAGTCCACCCTCATCTATCCTTTTTACTTTTTTGTTTTCATCTCCTTCTCCATCAATCTTTTATTCCTAACTCTCTCCTCTCAGCTTCCTTTGTTACACTACTACATAACTGCACTTATGCAGTGGCTATAAACAGCTGCAAAAGGCCTTAAAACCGCTATATAAGATCTATTGCAGCGATTTGGCAGTCGCTGAATCTGCTCCCGTTGCAATAGGTTATTGCAGCAGTTCTATACATCCTATTGTAGCGGTTTTAGACCGTTGCCTAAACAGTTCCAATTGGCATTGATTTTTGTAGCGGTTTTTAATTATGCAGCGGTTGCTTCATATACTACAGCGGTTTATTTTGCAATGGTTATTTTATATAATGCAACGGTTTCACAGTACCTATTGTAGCAGTTGATAAGTGCTTGTGCGATATGAATGCGAAGCGTTCATTCCTTATGTTGAGCATTACTTTTCTCAGTTTTTTACATTAATATGTGTGTTTTTATGTTACTTTTATGCAGGTAGGGTTGTGAGGCCGAGTATGAAGGAAATGGGCCAATGTGGATCATAATGCACCTATTTTGGAGGAGATCTTGCTAAGGTTCAAACGGGAAAACATAGGACAGGTGTGAGATGCTAGAAATCAGAGAAACCAGAGAAACTGAAGCAATTACTGTAGCAGCACTTTTCACAGCCGACCGAGAAATCAGAGAAACAGAGAATCCACACGGGCGTGTGGAAATTATCCACGCCCGTGTGGAAATTTTGCACGGGTGCGTGTACCGTCCACGCCCATGGATTTGCCCGATTCCAGCCCTATTTAAAGCCGATTCAGCCCCGATTTTGGTATTCTTTTCTCCATCTTTTCCCCAACTTGCGAGAGGGCTTCGGCTAGGGTTTCGAGTGGTATTGGCCAAGGTTTTGGAGAGGTTCTACAGCTCCGACATCGTGATTTCATTAGGAAGAAGGTTGGTAGGTGAGCTTCGATCGAGGCGTATCCTATACTGGACGAAGGAATCCTTGGACGACGAGTAGAGGACTTTCTACAAGACCATCGACACGACCATCGAGGGGGTTTCTTTATGGATTCATTGCTTTTACATTCGATTTCTTTGTTTGTACTTAGCTCCATGGAGAGCTAAACCCCTAGTGGGTACTTGGGTGATTGTGAACCCTAGGATGTATTCGTTTCATTGAACTTCTTTATTATGCTTTCAATAAATTGATGCTTATTGTGAGTTCCAACCTTGAATGCTTGATTGTATGAACATTTTTCCTAGAGTGACACTAGGGTTGAGAGTTCTTGTTGGTAACCTTGTGAGTGAGTGACACACCACGAGCGTTAGACAAAGCTAGGTTGGAGAGGGTTGAGAGGGTGAGTCGAGAGGTACATGAGCGTCACCTTTCCCCTCCGACGTGATAGATTCTACCTCCGTTCCTCAAGTTCTTTGCGGCCATAATAGAGTGAATGGTCTAAGGGATGAACCTCCGCTGGGGCCTAGTTGCGCGTGCAATGGAGTGAAGCGTTGAGGTGATCTTAGTATCTAGGGCTTAATTGTGGCTAGGGACCTTCCGCCTGGACCAAATCTAGGAAGAGATTTATCACTTGGAATCCCTAGAGCTCATTGCAACTCTATGCGAGTGCGAGGTGTTGAGATTGTTTGATTTCTCCTCCGGGACATGTATAGAGTTAGGCATAGTTGACCTTATATTTGGAACTATGTATGTAAGGATTTCCACGACTCACCATTGCATTGATTAGGAAGCATAATAGAGAGTTCTTGCACTTGAAGCGATTATCCTAGGTGAAGCATCATCCGAGTACCCCATCTTTATCGATTGCCTTGCCTCCTCCTTACTTTTGCTCTCTTACTTGTTGCTTTTAATTTCTGAGAATTGAATCATTACCACACTTATCATTGTTGATACTTCGCATAGCTAAGAATCGAATTAAGTGTCTTTACTCCCTACTCCCTGTGGATTCGACTCCGCTCACCCGGGATTATTACTTCGACAAGCCCGTGCACTTGCGGGATATAAGCAAGGGGATCTTGTCAGCAGTTTGTTAATACCTATTATATCGGTTTCGTAATTTATATTGCAGCGGTTTTGTAATATCTAATGTAGCGGTTTGGTAGTATATGTTGTAGTGGTTTGGATATAGCTATCTCAGCGGTTATGTACAAATTACTGCAATGGTTTCATCTGATCTATTGTAGCGGTTTACAATATCTCCTGCAACAGTTAATAAAATCAATTGTAGTGGTTTTGTAATCTGTACCATTTTACAAATAATAATTTTAATAATCCAATTCAATAAAATGATAACATTATCAAACATCATCCCAAAATTTAATAAACACTTAGAGCCAACAACATCACATTAAAATTGACAAAAATATTCAACAACATAATAATTCAATGAGAAAACTAGTTAATACAAAATAATTTTGAAGTTAATACAAAACAAGTCATCTTCAATATTTTAGGATGATACCAACAAATGTATAACATCATTGTCCCTGTAATTATAAAAAATTAGTTAGTAAAAATAATAAGAAGAAACTTGTACGATACATACAATTTATATTACTTAATATAATAATAAAATTTGTTAAAGGAAAATGATACTATAAACTATGTTCCACTATAATGACATCAACTAAAGTGATAATTATTAGAAAAGAATACCCTGAGGTTCATGGCTACTAGTAGAGGATATATTACGCGAACGTATTTCTTGAGTTGGTACACTATTAGCATCTCCTGGAGAACCAAAATTCAAATTAAATGTAGGAACTTGGTTGATGTTCATTCCTGGAACCAAGCCTTGGAGCTGTGACATCATAGAAAGAAATTGTTGTTGCACAGATGATTGCAAAGATGATTTATAATCTGCCATTTGTTCTTCCATTTCTTTTCTCATTTCTTTTCTCATTTCTTCTCTCATCTCTTCCTTCATGCCTTCAATAAAATTTTGAGAAACTTTTATAGAAGATTCACCACTAACTCCTTTTCCTTTCAAATCTGTTGGTGTAACACTCCTCCTATACAACATAGCATGACTAGGTCATGTCCCCCCCATGACCACAGCAAATACATCAACAGATTGGTTTTCACTATTTTGTTGTGACTCCACAACTTGCATTCCAGACTGTAATAGAATACAAACTTTAGTAAAAATTTATTTTGATGTTATATTGAATAAAAACTAAGACAAAATATCACATTCCAAAATCATACTATAAAAGCATATAAATAAAAGGAAATCCTTACAATCTTGTGGCTAGTATCATCAAAGGAATCCTTGTAGGTCTTGTTCGATTGTCTTTTTTGAGTTTCAATAAAAAGAGCGGTATTAGTTGGTACCTCATTGTTTTCATTTGCATCTTGCTATTTTAATTCCACAAAAAAAAAACAACAAAACATAACTTTCATTAGCAAGGACTTGTACATGATACAAAAAGAATCAAATGTAGCACCACACATATCAATTATCATACCAACAATAAAGATAATACAAACAGAAATAATTTCAAAAGAATACAAAATTAAATTCATCGATGATACTAATCATAATAGGTATAATGAAGGTAACCAAAATAATACTAATCATAATAAGTGTAATCAAGTTAACCAAAACATTCTTAGAATATCAATTTAAAATAAAAACATAATTTTCATTAGCAAGGACTTGTATATGATCCAAAAATCAAATGTAGAACCACACATAACAATTATAATACCAAAGATAAAACAATAACAAATATTTTTTCATTCTATTATAGTCAAGGTAAATTCATTAGTGATAATAATCATAATAGGTATAATCAAGGTAACCAAAACAATACTAATCATAATAAGTGTAGTCAAGATAATGAAAACATTCCTATTATATCAATTTTAAAATACGAAAAAACCATACATACACTTACACTTGTTTTCATTGTTGCACTAATCATAATAAGTATAGTCAAAGTAACCAAAACAATACTAATCATAATAATTGTAGTCAAGCTTATAAAAAAAAAACATACGTACACTTACCATTTGTTTTCTTATCCTAGCAAAACTTCTTTTGCCCGCCGTATGCATATTAGTTTGCCTCTTTCGATTATTTGTATTTATTTTGGTGATTCTCTACATAAAGATTTCCATTACTATTAGCATAGCTTGGAGAAAGTAGTTTTGACATTATAAAACAATTAAAAACTAAAAATTGTTATACCTTTGCATTTGTTGAATTCCAATAGTTCAAAAGTTCTTTGAATTTATCTTCTCCTATATGTTGTGGGCGATTCAATATTCTAGACTTATCAGTCTTGTACTTATAAAAATGTTCTTTTTTCACCCTACACTTATATACTCTCCAATCATCTCTAATAGTAGCTAGAACCCACTTTTTACCTTCTTCAGGGACTATGTATTTTTTTCTGTACAAACAATTACATTTACTCAAATTATAAACTAACATGGCAAATGTTTAATATGAAAAGAAATAATTAGATAACAAACAAGTAAGATTCTTATAAACCTGAACATATTCCCATAATGACTCTTTTGTAGGAATTTTGCGCCAATTTGTTACTGTAAGGGTGCAAGTGTTGAATTTCGAGCCAATGTTCCTAAGAAACTGCTGAACTCATTCAAAGTTTTATCATCTGGTCCTATTGGCTGATTTAATTCATTCAAAAATATTGGCTTTCGGTCTTCCTTAGATCGTGTATGAACTGCTTTCATTGCTGTTGGACCTCTCTTTTTTTGTGCGGAAGGACCTGCATTATATGTTAAAGCATTATAATTGCATTATATATACATAAACATAATTATATATTGACTTTAGTAATTGAACCTGCTGAGCTTGTAATTGCATCCTCAGTTGCCACTGTTGCAACTATTGGTGGAGGTACCCCAATTTCCATGGTTGAATTTTGATTTATTTCTTGTTGATTTTCAGAATCTATATGATCTAGATCTTGTTGCTCAAGCCCAATCCTCATTTCTTGCTCCATTTGTACTTCATGTTCTTGATCATGATTTGTTTGTGTAGCTTCCTCTAATGCATGACCATGTGTGTGTACTACATTTACATGAGCTTGACTTCTACGGAGCTTACGTTGTGTTCGCAAATATGAAGCAATAGTCCTTGGTTTCACAAACTTCTTTGTCTTCTTCATTGTCAATATTCAAAATTTTTTGTGCATAAGATTTTTCTGAACTTCCAAACATGCCAAAATCAAGTCAATCATGAAAAAATATATACTATAGCAAGTAATGTGTCAAAGAGTACTTAAATTTTTTTTTTTGCACTTTTAAACATACCAAACCTAGATATATGACATATAATGTTGGTTGCATTCAAGACATTTGCTCTAAAAATTGTCACAAATAAAATTAGAGAACAAAATCATTTTAAATAAAAATCAATTGATAGTTTAAATTCATTATTTTAGGGAACAAAATCATACTTGATAGAATTATCGCGAATAGCACTTGAAATAGCTAGTCTCAAGGAACTTTATGTGAGCTTCGTGAAACTCATCCCTACAATAAAAGAAAGAAATTTTTTTAGATATGTGCAATTATCAACTCATCCCTAGTCACATGAAATTATTTTGGAAAAAAAAATCACAAATATTATTAGCTTGAAAAGAACACAAGTACCTAAATATGCATTAGAATAAAAACGGAGACATGGAAGATAATAAAACCAAAAATTCCCAACATCATTTAATATCAACCATCACATTTACAAAAATTAGATATATGATAGAAATGGAAAAGCTTTTCTACTCATTGATATCCATCCAATCCCAATCAGTATCATCAATATCTGAATCTTCTTCTATTTCTTCATTTTCGTGGACTTGTAACAAATGTGAAGGTATATCCATGGTTTCAACAGCTTGATCATCTCTTGCCTAATTTATAGATTCTATATCATCATGTGATTCACCAATATCATGTGAATAGACATCAATCTCACTCCAAAAAACTTGCTCAATATTTGGACAATTTTCCTCTTCAAGGCCATATAAATCTCTAGGAACTTTTTTCCATAACATAATGTAACCCAACTTCAATAGGATCTTCAATATAGAACACTTGTTGCACTTGTGAAGCAATGACAAAAGAATCATCCAAGTAGCATAATTTGTTAAAATCGACACAAGTGAGCCCATAATCATCTTTCACAACTTGAAACCAAGCACACCTAAATAGCACAACATTGAACTTGCCCCAATAGTCAATTGCAATTATTTCATCTATTGCTCCATAGTAAGTAACATCTCCAACAATTGGATTTTGATCCCTAGAACTTGAAAAACTTGGAGTTAAAGCTTGCAAAGTAACTTTCACTATTTTGAGTTTTGCATTTTGCATCACGTTTTCTAGTGTGAAATGAAATCCATTGATGTAATACCCTTTATATTTGATAGCAACTGGATTTGGGCCTTTGGAGAACCACATAATATAGTCGGGTACACGTTCATTCTTCACCCTTTCTTCAAACCAAAATATAAAATCTTGACTGTGAGTTTGTGCTCTTTGCCATCTACTTGATTTACTTCTTGAGTTTATCAAGTTTTTGTGTTCTCTGCATTCATCAAATACAAACATATTTAAACAATTACAACTCATGCTACTTAAAAAAAAAGAGAGGGAGAGAGAGAAAAAAGCACAAACAAAATCTTTTAAGAGACATGGTTTCACTTCACTTGATGTATTCCTCCACTTGTTTGTCTCCACAATTGAACAAAAAGCATAATGATGAGCTGTGCTATAGGCTCTTGGTCCAAAGTGAGAAAGTCTCGCTAATATTTCTCTTGTTCCCCCACAATTGGATGGCCATGCTTAGGAAAAATAGGAGATGCTTCATCATCCAGTCATAACCATATTAGTATTACTTCCCATATCACATGCAATCTTGTCTTTACACCATCATGCATAGGTCTCGAGCAAAATACCAAAGCATTCCTCGGCTGAATATCGCTTACGAAGCTAGATCCCTCGACATGGCTCCTGATTATGACAAAAAGGACTTCAACTTGCGCCACCTGCTCAGTGAAACATCCAACAACAATGAACTACCTGAAGTGATTTCATTTACCAAAATGAATAGTCAGTGCAATCATTATATCATTTGGGATGAAAGTCATTTCTGAGACGATAAAGAATTTCAATAATTTTCCTTTTGCAATCGATCAAGATCACGCATTTTCAACTTTACCGCATATACCCCGAGAAAATCACTAACTTGATTAAGACAATGGCAACATTTTAGGCAGATGCCTACTCACGACAACTCCAAGTAAAATATTGCATCATAACATGAGCATCATGGCTTTTTATAGCCTAGAATCTTCTTATCATCCAATTGACACACATCGATATTTGATGCAAACCCTTGTGTAATTTTACATTCTGAAGACTTTGCAAAGAAGGTTTTTCATGTGAGCTCATAGAATAACAAAGACTTTAGCATATTGAATCTTAGTTACATCCATCTAATCGAGTGGGTTGAAGCTCTTTCCTTATATCCATTTCTTCACAATTCAAGTGCTGCTTTTAGATGATCTTTTGTTTCCCAACCAAATTTAATAATGTCTAACAAATTGTCCCAAACATGAATGTGCATGAGCATCTAAGTGTAGGCGCAAAAGTATTTTTCTCCCAATCATGACAACTCAAAAATGGACTTTTTCCTCCACGGATCATTTTTATTATGGGAGGCTTCTTTTTGTGTCTTTACCAAAAAACATTCACATGATTTGATAACTTTTGTGCAACATCAAACTTGACAAATGGATCGGGACATCTCTCAACTCCACAGTACCATCAAACGATGTCTTGTTATGACGCCATGGATGATTTTGAGCTAAAAAATCTCCGATGATCATCCATAACATATTTTTCCTACTATGCTTTCAAATATTTGGAACCAAGTCCCATAGATTTACAATAGGGACATGCTAACATTCCTTTAGTGCTCCATCCACGATGATACACTATAGCATAAGCTGGAAGTCGCTAATTGTTCACTAATAATGCCACCCAGCATGAAATGTTTGTTTGCTTGTGGCATCATGATGTTTCAACACCATTTTCCATAAAGTGACTTCAACTCTCTAAATGAGAGGCTGCATGTAGATATCAATGTCTTTACCAGGTGATCTAGGACCCGGAATAATCATAGACAAGAAAATATATTCAGGCTTCATAAAAACCAATGGTGATAAATTATAATTGATTAACATAACGGGTCATGTGTTATGTGAAATGCTCATCGTTCGAAATGGATTGAACCCATCACTTGCAAGTCCCAATCTCACATTGTCGGGGGTCTTGAGCAACTCGGGATGCAAATTATCAAAAATCTTTCCAAGCTTTGGCATCAGCCTGATGCCTCAAATTTTCCATCATTTAGACGATCGATCAGCATGCCACCATCTCATTCACGTAGTCTGTCTCTTCACACATGAATAACACTACTGTAGCCTAGGGAGTAAGAGGAAAGTATCGTAAAACCTTAGCATGGGTATAAAGGAGGATTTTAGCATTATCATCCAAATTTGTCCTCAATTTCCACCTAGACATCACATACATGACAATTGTTGCTTATTCATGCTCATCCCAAAACAACATACAATCATCTCGGCATGCATGTATGTAATCAAGATCTAAAATCTCTCACTGTCTTTCTTAGCTTCATTAAAAAGAATTGGAATTGTGGCATCCGGGAAGGCTTCTTTTAATAAATCTAGAAGGTCACCAAATGCCACATTACTTAGCCCATGGAGACACTTGAAAAGATACAATCGAACGATGAAAGAAAGCTTTGAGAAACTTTTACACCCTAGATAAAGCTCCTGTCGGTCTTCCTTCATTAACTTGTAAAATTTCTTTGCCTCCGTATTAGGACCTTCCCTGCAAATCCTTGGGAGGTTTTGCTCTCTAATCACACATCTCTATACATATCTTGCAACATATCATCCATGTCATCAAGAGGATCAAGTCCTTCATTACTATGTGATGGTAATCCTTCGAAATACAGTGATGAATCCTTCTCCATGGAATACCCACTCATAGCCTTCTATGAAACCATAGACTATCAAGTGTTCTCTGATCTGTTGCTCCTATAACACAATTACAGTTCAAACACTTTGCACGGACAAGTATTTCTTTGCTCCTCACGCGGTCCTTGAAAAGCCATATCTAGAAAACCAACAACTCCGCTATATATATGCCCCACTAGCTCTTGGGAGAGCCATCCATTCTCTATTTTTAATGTTACTCATCACTTTCAACTGTTTTATAAAAGAAAGATTTCATGGGATTACATATATTTTTGGGATATAGTAATTAACAAATCATAATTCATAAGAAATTGCAAATAAATCACAATTTATGCTTGCCTTTAATAACAAAAATAACAAAATATTAGATAAGTTATTGCATTGAACTCAAGTCCTAAAAAACAAAAACAAACATATCAAAAATATGTAAACAAAAAAACATACACTCATGACAAGAATAAGGATCTAAATTGGAAGAAAAATAAAAAGAAAAAGAAAAAGAAAAAGAAGGAAAAAAAAACAAGGAATGAAAAAAATAATAAAATAATAAAAAAAAGAAAAAGAAAAAGAAGGAAAAAAAAACAAAGATGCAAAAATAAAAAAATAATAAAAAGAAAAAGAAGGAAAAACAAAGATACAAAAAAATAAAAATAAAAAAATAAAAATAAAAATAAAAGTCAAATAAAAAGAAAGAAAGGAAAAAAAACAAAGGAATGCAAAAAAAAATAAAAATAAAAAAAAATAAAAGAAGGAAAAAAAGATACAAAAAAAAAAAAAAAAAAAAAAAAAAAGGGAAAAAAAACAAGGAATGCAAAAAAAAAAAAAAAAAAAAAAAAAACAAGGAATGCAAAAAAAAAAAGAAAAAAGAACACATTAATTAAATATGAGTTGAGCGGTTTTGAAGCGGATACATACCTGCTTGAATTAATTGTAAGGACTTACATTCAAACTATTTCATGAGCTTTTACCCTATCGTGATCGTGATACCATGAAATATATTTTATTAATTATCATTGGTTGATGGAAATCGATTACAAAGACAGTTCGGAGTATATAATTTGTTAAGTCCTCTCCTTTTCTTTTTATCATATATATATATATATATATATATATATAAAGCCTTTGTTGTAGCTATACTATATTACCGGGAGTGAGTTAGTTTAAAAGGACAATATAAGTGATTTTAAAATTATTACATGTTATTTATCTTCTATGCCAGTGAGAGGTATTTCTCAAGTAAATGATACTAATCCTCAAAATACTAGTATTTTACGATTTCTTTGTAACAACATACAGGTCAGTTGATTATTGAGAGAGGGGAGGAGTAATTCAATATAGCTAACGTCCTTGGTGATCAACATATATATAGTACGATAGAATGATCACATAGATATACAATTTAAGATTTGAACCATTTTGGTTTATGTGATTGATGTGTCTATGCATT
>NW_024087539.1:0-41879 GCF_009730915.1 Dioscorea cayenensis subsp. rotundata | reverse complement strand
TCAGTTGCTGCATTACAGTGTTAAGCTCACTGCAGGGTCACCAGATTTTAGGTAGAGTCCAGATGTTTGTTGAAGCTCCACTCAGGTAACTAATTTTTATTTTCATTTTTATTTTATTTTTTATTTTTATTTTTTATAAAATAAATTTTTAAAATATGTGATAATTATTTTTGAATTTTTACATGTAAGCAAATGAATGCACTGATCAATTGAAAAGATAGATTTAAAATAAATTTATTTTCTTCTGGAAACGGAAAGTTACAACCATTTATATAGGAATGCAAACCCTAAAATATTATAAATGTAGACATGTAACCGTAGTCGACAATTTCAAAGTGTGAAACTCGAGTGTCAAAACTCATCATATCTGTGGTACTATTTTACTTATTGTACGATAGCTCAAGTATTATTCTATAGTACTATTTAATTAAATGAGTTTCTATAGTTCCACATGGGGAGTTAGTTATGTTCTTCTTATAGTTGCATAGTAGAAAATTTATTAATTAATACAGTTTTGTAAATTTTTGACAGATTTATTACTCTATATGATGTATTACCGAGTTTATAAACTCTGAAAGAGATTGATAGTAACCCACATGAATCGATGTGACCTTTCACGCTCAGATTTTCTTTAACAACTCCCTTAATGAATTGTAAAATTATGATCCATATTATTCATAATATACATATTCAGCATAGTCTACAAATAATAAACAATAATTATATTTAATTATCATGAATATTTGATAGGTGCAAAGCACAATGAGCAGATCCAAGTGGTGGTGCTAGAGAGGACCAGGACTGTTTCATCAATTGAGGAGAGGTTGCGGAACCTCAAATGAAAACCAAGTGGTGAGCTCAGCACATTAATTGATCGGCAAGATGCCGAAGGATCGGTGCTGATGGCCGATGGAATGCCGGTGGGGAAGTGGGACAACAAAAATCAAGTTATAAGCTAGGATGATGCCAATGTTTGTTATCTTAGGACAGTGGAGTGCTGAGGGTGGTGAGGTGAAGTTTGATATTTCAGTCCGTCATGTTTACCATGGAATAGGTGTAGTTTTTGTGATGTGTTGGAGTAGTGTTATTTATATTTTATATTAATTTTACGTGGAGATAACAAGATTATTTTTGTTGTCGATTATATATTACTTGGTTTGATTGGCGTGCTTTGACAGAGCATGTGGAATTGTATGTTGGATTGTTGTGTGAGAAAAAATAAATATTCCAAAAATATCTTTTAAAAAGTTAGATCTTGGGTAGTATTTAATTAACATGAGATATAATACAATAATAAT
Organism: Dioscorea cayenensis subsp. rotundata; assembly: GCF_009730915.1. Classification (NCBI taxonomy): domain Eukaryota; kingdom Viridiplantae; phylum Streptophyta; class Magnoliopsida; order Dioscoreales; family Dioscoreaceae; genus Dioscorea; species Dioscorea cayenensis. Next base: position 40,581 of record NW_024087539.1, on the reverse strand, counting down.
GGTCTCCTTGCACATTTTCTGGTAAAATTAAAAGACTTAAGAAATATTCTGATCTAAACGTGAGAGTGCTATTGTTTCTAACTGCATTTGCCTCTACCATGAAAGTGTCTGACTAGGAGATATAGCTGCATGTGGTCAAAACACTTTGGATATAGCAGGTGTCAAGAGTACTAATCCCTGTTTGTAGATACGGATTTACAATCACATTATTGTGTCAGCTGAGTGAGGGTTCATGAACGGGACGTCATTGTCTTTTATGTGTAATAAGCGCATGTACATCTCTAATTGTACATGTGCTTATTGCATTTTCGTTAGAACAAAAACAAAAAACACATGTTTTTAAGGGTGTGTGTTGACAAAATGAACAAGGCATGTATCAAGCTGAGAATTGATCATCCAATTGTGATGACTATTATTATAAATATTGATAATAAATTATTATTAGCACCCACTCTATATCTAAGCTGAATTAATAAAAATACATAAGACTATTAAATTTGGGGGCATTGGGATAATTTTTTCTTTTAATTTAACTCCCTACAGAAAGTTAGATATAGCCTCAACTCTTCCAGTTTTTGAAAGAGATGAAAAGGCTTGGACAAAATACTAATTAATTATTATTACAACTGAATTCGGCACTCAGAGATATACTCTCACAAGTCTAAAATGCTGATCTAGAGATTTTTGAGACACATCAATAATTCTGCACTTAAATAAAATCATAATCAAACCTGATTTTTAATTATATATAGATGTTGAAGCTACTATTTAAAAATAACATAAAGTACAAAACAATAATAATAGAAACGTTAAGGAAAAGATGATAAGAAAAGAAGTCTATTATGAAGGTGCTCATTGTCCGGATAATTAAAATGGCTGCAAATCCCAAACGGAGGTTTTTGACTTCACATTTAAAATGTGATTATTTCACTCTAACAAAAATCACCTATCACCTAAAAATTATGTATTTCACTTCTTGCTCTGAAGAGGTAGATAGTTAACAGGTAGCTACACAGGAATTGAGTAACAATCTTATTTAAAGGGTGTGCAAAGACACTAAAAACACAATATAATGTAATGTTTCTTTTAGTTCTAAATTTCCACAAACTCAGATATAATTATAACACAAAACAATAATTTACATTACAATTAATTAGCACTAATCCACATCTCACACATCATCAAATATCAAAATAAAAAGTTAAAAACCCATGACATGGCCCCAAATTTTCCAAGAAAATCTCAAACACTCACCTCTACACACTCTAACAATCCTTACACCACTCATCCAAAGAACCAACTAAGAAACCTTCATTAACCCTCCACATTTCCTATCACATTAACCATATAACCCTCAATACCAAGAAACCCTCACTTCTTTCTTCCCTCCTTCCAAAACATCTCAATTCTATGTAAAACATTTTTAAACATTCCAACAATTCTACCAATCCATATCTATACATACATATATAAATTAATACTCATCATACAAATTTGCAATCATTCCACAAAAGTATTTCCACAAATGAACTTCTCAATGTCTTACTTTACCAGTGATCAGCCTCCTCATCATGTTCCTCATCGGCCGATGGCTTTCTGCACCTGGCACCACTGGCCGCACCGGAAAACATTACACTTTTGAATACATAGACCCAACTTTCCCACCTTTCCTGAGCAATCTCCCCAAATGCCTCCTATCCTACTCCAACATGACTCGCTTGGGACACCACCGGAGCTCCACCTGTCTCCACCAACCACACCTCCCCTTGATTGCCCGGCACCGTGGTCCCGTGTCGTTCTCGAACTCTCCGGCATTGCCTCCGACATTCAACAAAGACCAGTATAGCCTCAATTTGGCCTGATGGAGCTGAAATTTCTCAACCACCACCCTCTCCCATCGTACCCCGGCGTGCATTGGCAAGTCAATAAAGACATAACCAAATACACTTCACCCTCCGCAGCCCGGCCGGCTGGCTCACTCTTCCATGATCCCTCGATAACTCTAACTCTTCCTTTCCGCATCTACTCCATCACTGTCACACCGCATTACTTTTCGCGGCCTGCTATGCGACGTACACTCGTAGACGATATTGATACAATCAAGCATGTAATCAACTATCGTCTCGCCTCAAATGTCAAAGAACTGTACTGGAAACCCGCTGACATGATCATACCAATCTGAATGAGGCCGGAGACTGCCGCTCCGGTGGGTATTGTTGAAAATACACAATCGAAACCGGTGTCCAAAAAGACGATAGTATCGGTACTTCGCAATGCTTATCGTGCCGCCATGGAGATTCATGTGACGGCACACGCCGATTTGACCAGTACTGCATGCCAACCCACCCGATCAGTACCACCATAGACACGAAAGACCCGCTCTCATCGGCATGGAAAAGCCAACGGTGGATCTCTGCAAGTGGTGTTGATAATAGATGGAAGTATGCCGGGTGCAGTGGCGCCATTTCGATCATCTATCCAAGCTCAGTAAACCCGTGATTTCTGGTCACCGTGACGGCCAGTAGCGGCTACAACATACCGCCTTATGAGCTCAACTTAACCCATTGATGTCGGCGTTTTGAACGCGGGCGAGAGTATGAATTTTGGCTGAAGGTAGCGTGATGCACAGCCGCACTGGCGTGTCACTGCCAACCTTCATGTCTGGCTCGACGATGGTCGGATGGAGTTGAAGCTCAGTTGTCAATAGAGAGTGCCTCCTCTGAAGATAAACCGCAGGCTTACTGGAGAGAGAAGGACGGGACGTCGAAGTGGATGGGCAGGTGATAGTGAGGTTTGCCGGGTGGGTGAGCCTGCTCTGGCGGGGAACATAACAACAAGTGTCCGAGAACGGCTGAAGTCTCAAGCCATGTAATGGTGCAAGGAAGAGGGACAATGAAGCAAGTAGCAATGGAAAGTAAGGTGAGGGATGAATGTGAGGGGTGGAGAAAGAGAGGACAGTGATAGGGGAGGATGAGTGATGAGATCATGGAAGCACCATTGAGATCATGACATTGAGTTCTAAATGGAGGAGGAGGGGTCAGTGTTTGAGAGGACAAAGATGAACCAAGTGGGTTGGAGGAGATGAAGAGTGTGGTGGAGAGAGAGGAGGTGGTGGTGAGTATGGTGGAGTGATAGGCAGTGATCTCAGAAGGCCCCGGTCTAATGGAAGAAGGGACGGCAGTGTGGGGAGTGGGGAGTGGGATGAGTACAAGCATAGGGATGATAAGGTTTGTTATTCTGAGGAGCCTGAATGGTGGGAGGCAGTGACTTTATGGATGATGTTGCTACTCCTTCCTAGCTGTGCTCTTGCGATGAAACGAAGCGTGGTGGTGCGGTGGTGGCTTTTCTTTGGTTTTCATCTTTGTTGCCGTGGGCTTAGTGAGTGATGGCCTCTGATCAGGCCTGGTAGGGCTCAGGATCAGTAGCGTTTTGGTGCTGATCTTGAGCTGCCTTGTGCTGTACTGGCCTGGGTGCTCTGAGAGGTCTGTCTATGTGAGTCAGCGACCAATGAGCATGAAAAAGTGAGATTGTTTTAAATGTGATTGGCGCCATCTCAACCCCAAAATTTTATATTCTATGGGCTTTTCAACACTCAAAACACAAATTTTCTAGTCGCAATCCACCATCCTATATTTTAACTCTAAAAATATAATATTCTAAGAATATTTTTCTTATTTCACAATTTATATATTTATACTATCAAAAAGTTTAATTATCTTTAAATCTTTTCCACTTTTAACCATTGAATTTAAATATTATACTATTTAAAATATTATTTTAATTTTTATAATTATTATAAATATTTATTAAATATAAAATAAAATCCAATTATGTTGAGAGATTTGAATTCTATCACTTATCCAATATTCTAGCATCAGATACAAGCACAAAGCAACAAGAAATTCCTGATCTACTATGTTTAATGACATCTTCAAAGAATATTGAAATGCTGGGCGAGAACACGCCGTACGATTTCTATTTACTCAAACTTTATTTTAGGTGTTGTGGTATTTTCGATATCGATGATATCAGATGCTTAAGATTATTTTCTATGCTTTTTATTTTATCACACACGTAATTTTCATTAATTTCTATGTAATTTGATATTTATAGACATTATTATTTTCTTTAATTTAATTTAAAAATATAAAGTTTATAAACATAAATTTTAGAAGATAAAATTAAAATTATTAAAAACAAAGAAAATAAAGAAAACAGAAAAGAAACCAAAAATGATATTATAAATATAAATTCTTATAAGGAGAATTATTTATAAACCCCTCAAAAGTTTTATAATCAGTAGATTTCACCTCCGAAAAACATAATTGTATATATATCCTAAAAATACAGAACATTGATACGCCCTTATCACAGATTCGCAAACAAAACTCGATTAACTATGGTTATAACTCGATTAAGATATACAAAAGGTCCAAATAACCCTTTATACAACTTAAAAACTTTTCATAGTATATATGCAATGGTATAATGGTAATTTTATACTATTTCGTTTGTTTTTATCAGATGTATTTTTCAACCTAATTTCAACTTGCAAGGGTATATAATGAATTATATATAATATCTCATGGGTATGTATGTCAATTAACTTTTATTTAGAAATATGTAATTTCAAAAATAGTGGTACACTCTGCAAAAGCCCCTAAGAAAAATGATAATGTAAAAACAAAAGAAAACAGAAACCAAAAATCTAAAAAGAATTTTATAATCGCCATGTTGGTTTGCAAAATGCTGCGCACCGTAGTAGAAATATGGATTTGGCGCAGTTTAGTACCGGGTTGAGCACACTGGCTACCAAATCCAATCAAAACGCTTCAAATTTGCACTTTTGATTGAGATGCTACGAAAGTGATGATGGCCATGCACGACTCTAATTTTTATAAGTAGTTTTTATATTAACGATTGAAAAAATATATTAAATTTAAAATAATTATATATATATATAATGCTATTCATCCAGAAATTCAGAAATAGTGTCCCGAATGTAATCTTGGAGGTGATGTTGCAAACCCCACTTTCTTTAGAGTTGCATATTTTATGTAATACCACCCTCAGAGTTGCATTTGGAACACTATTTTGGGATGAATAGCATTACTCATATGTTATTATGACTGTGTTATGATAATATGTTTTATTTCTCTGTCATAATTTTTATCTTTTAATAAATTTTTTATTTATCTATTGTTTTTAAAATTTGGTACATTTTGTCTTGGTTTTGAAAATAAAAAATAATTTTTGTGATTTTTGAAGGAGACCATATTAAATGGAAAAATCATGATAAAACAAATTTAAGATTGTTATATATATATATTATTATAATACAAAATTTCAAATAAATATTCGATAATATTTTTAATATAACAAACATATTTTCAACATTAAGTAATTTAAATTTTATGTGGGATTTACAACTTAATTAATGAGCTCTTTTATCATCTTGAAAGGCGGAATCTTGAGTCAAAATGCACATTCTAAAAATTATATATATATATATTACTTCAAACCCTCGGATTAAATTTAAACATTTAATACACATTCTAAAATAAGAAAATGTTAACTTTCGGTTCGCCTTTTCTTATCACTTATGCAACTTGTTTTAATTAATTTATATATATTAATAACAAATATACAATAAGCTGCTCCATTTATCTTAACTACATGTTCTTGATCTATGGTTCGATCTCAAATTCTTCCCAAAATAAATATTTTTCCCTGACTGAAAGCTTTAGGATGAGTTGCGCAACTATACAAGGTGTACAGAGGGCACCACGCGAGAAACGCAAAAGAAAAGCGAGAAAGTCAGCACGTAGTTTTCAGATTAGTTAGATGATGCAATATTTTAAGGAGCAAGATGTCTTAAAACTTACTTTGTTTCTCGAATCATCGCACCCTCTGCTGAATTAGTGTGTATCTAATTTGACACGTAGAGAGAGAATGAAGTTCCACTCACTCATACCAAAGAGGATCGATGGTGAGAATGTGCGAGATCGTTTATGCTAGCACGAAAGCGACGACGGATTTCCGAAGGACAAAGACGTAACCTCTGCAGCCAAAATTGCGGTCGAAGTGGAGCATGAAGCAACTCGATTGTTTTCTAATTTGTGGAATATCCAGATTGGTGGGGTGCCCGACCAAGAGTTGAAGGAAAATCTCACTTTATTTCACTATGTTAAACGATCGTAAAATAACACCACTGAAAAATGACAGGTAAGCTTTTGTCCGCATGGATTATTGATACTGGCACATGATTAAACATACATTACTAGATGCATGGAAAATATATAGAAATTGGACATAGGAGCTTTTGATGACAAATTATTATTATCGATGAAAGAGAAAAACCCCTCGATTATTAATGCAAGTAATCGCTAAAAACAAATGTTTTATATGCCAAGACTCACCTGCACCTTAATTTTTGTGTCACACTTAACAGATGAATGGAATTGTTTTGTTTAATTCACTCAAAATTTGTGTGTGGTGCTGGACCGCACTTCAAACGAATTTCACACCAAAACCTAAAATTTATCATAAGGAGAAAAATAGCAATAGATTGGAAGAGGCTAATGAACTATATATTAATCTTTATTTTGTAGACCATTGTACCAAACTAATTAATACCAGCAAATTTTTAATAATAGAGTCTAGTCCATCCTCTATATATTAATTTTCCATTGTTAGCATAATAAATAATTCTATCCAACTAAGTAAAGATTCCATACATATAACATATATATAAATATTATCAAAACAGGTGTAAGAAAAATAAAAATAATAATAATACAAAAGGATTGATAGTTAAGTGGGATTGTTTCATGTTACAACTCATTATGATGTGTCCCTTCTAATTTCTTGACTACATAACATGTGACACTTGCATTGTAATTGGGGTTAAAACCAGAGGTATATACTCAAGGTGCAAAATATTAGAATTATTGATTTAAAGTTTACTTTTAATTTTATCTTTCCAACATAACATAATGAATGATCTATAATTTTTAATTAAATTCATGTTTAAGATTTAACAATTTTAAACAATTAGCAAATAATTGATGATTAAGCATCTAATTATGTACTTAATAAATTTGAGAAACATGAAGGGCTTGAAAATAATATGGCTCTTCTTTATGCTTTGTGCAAAGTATATGCCTACCTTTGCATAGGAAAAATTACTGCTCACCCTCGTAATTTCTAAAACTTCCCAAAACCCCTCCTACTTTTAGACACACTTCGGACAAATTTCTTCCTGCTAGTGTTTAACTCCCTTTACTCCCCACCGCTCACTCAAAATGGGCCCAGTTGAAATCCCATTTTACCTCGAAATGCTGTGCGAAATAAGCGCCAAATCACATCACTGCTCAACCTTTTCAGCGCTTTTCTCGTTTAACGCTTAAATATTTTACTAACATGTTTAATAATTATCATATCCAGCAGAATACTCTCGACCCGCTTAACGCGGTCTTTACATGTGCTAACTATTCATATTAACGGAAATTTCAAAGTCTCTCGCAGAAACGCCGATCTTTTCCTGATCCAATCACGGGCAGAGCACGTGGTGTGGCAAGAGTTAGTGGTATCCCGCAGATAAGAATTAATGACGACATTAAAATTTACGCATGGTGAACATAATCTTTCCCAACACCCAGCTCGCTCTCATCACCAAATCTCACTGCCTAACGCGCTTAACTTTTCTCTGACATAGAGAGTCACCGCCATGGAATTCACACCATAAATATTCGAAAGAACCCTCCCATGGACAACCACTCGCCGCCCTCATCCCTCCTCCTCCTCCTCCTCCTCGCCCTCCTCTTCCCATGCGACAACCACTGATCCGAAGTGCTGACAAGCCTGAACCTTCTTCCCTTATCTTCGAGAATTTAGCGAGTCGCAATCACGCAATGTTAAACTATCTCGCATTTGATCGAAATGCTCGTCAATCGCATCGAATGCAGGGATTCTTCACGCGATGCATGCAAGCAATTGCTCTAGCATTTCGACTTGGGTAAGAAAAGAAATTTTTCACGTATTTCGCGATCATGAGGACTTCTAGAGGAGGAAGATCAGAAACATCCTCTAAGATCGCGGGTTGATATTTATCACTCGAGACTTTCTCATACCATTTAAGAACACTACGCCGAACAGGTACAACCATTACGCCTCGTGGTTTAACTCATCAAGATCTTCGCTTAAGTCCCGACTCACTGATACACATCGCCTAACAGTCGCTTTATGAACGTGGTTGTCTAACCCTTTTTAACGTTGTACGCTGTGCAGTTCGTCGATGCGCATAAGTTATGCAGAACTGCACGCGGAGCATTCGAATGTACATACACTTGTTTCAGCTATAATGAGGGTCGAGTCGTGAAAAGTGTCCAAAAAGTCCGAGCGACGTTTAGTAAATGTTGTAAATGTTGTAAATCTTTATAAATAAAACGAACAAGCTTTATTTCGACTGCGAACTCTCAAAATTTAAACATAGACTCTAGTAAAAACAAACAATGGGAAACAAAAGAACGCTCATCGAAAACAATAGAAAATACGTAAATATGTTTAAACAATGACTATCGGCGTTTAAGAAAAAGTTACCTTTAAACAATGACAACGGGTAAACAATAGAGAAAAGTTAAACACTCATCAGGGTTACTCTTTAAACAACGACAACGTGCAGTTTAAGAAAATACGAAAAGATGTTTAAAACAAAGGAACGTGAGGTACACCCATCTTCAACGTGCATGTCGGTGAAAGTATCTACAATTTTCAAAACACATAACATATTATTTAAAATGATATAGACTTTAGTTTAACAATTAACCGCTTTAAACACTATATGTATCCGCTTAAACATACAAAGCTCGACAGCTACACAGTACTCATGCTGAGTCGAGAACTTTCATCTCAACGGATGCACAATCATGTCTTCCTCGCTGACAAATGACATATATTTTGCCCTCGGATGGAGTGAAAAATACCGCCCAATCACATCACGCCTCTAGTCTAACCTCTATGCACAATGCCAATCGCGACTTTTTGTCTGCCTCTTCTCGATCGCTTTGTTCTACATCTTCTACTTCTTCTTCTTTGTCTTCTTTTTGTTCTTCATTTCATTTTGGTCTATACGATTTGTTTTCAATCGATATATATGGAGAGTTTTTGTGGTATTGCTAGATTCAATCGGGAGGAAGAGTGCTAATGTTCGACGCCCTGACTTTTGGGAGTTGGTAGTAGTAGATATGCGAACGACTGGGTCCTCAAGTTTCTCTCTGTCAGGTATAAGTTCATCACACCGTACGGATATAAAACCGTTTCCTTCCAATCGAAAACGAGCGTCGACTTCCAATGGATGTGTCACGCCCATTCCATCTTCAAAATGTGGCCAGAAGTTGATCTTGTGCCGTAGATGTAAAATGTGCCATCATCAATCCTAATGAAAAACGAGGCTTACCTTGTAAGTTCCTTTTTCTTTAATTATTCCAGCTTGTCCGGGGTCATCTATCGCTTTAAACATCGTCCGCCATCGGACTAACATATTATACTAGTCCTTTACGCTATTAGTTAATTGCTTAAGTATTTAATTTAACGCTTAACTATCAGTAATTATCGCTAAACATTATACTCCGCTAATATATCTGATCTTTTCATTCGATCGGGACGTGTCGCAGAATCAGATTCTATCGCGAGTGCTCCCATTCATCCCCATGGTGACCTCGGCGTGGGATGTCTTCCTCACGATCATTCCAGCGTTGTCGCTGGATATCGACAACGCTTTGACGCGCTGTCGAACATTTCTGGGATGTATTTCAAATCATGCAATCAAAAGGAATTTTCGACTTCAAATCTATAAAGAACGAAAACATCGGAAGCGATCGCGGAATGCGTCACTGGCTGGTTGTCAAGTACGCCTTCATGCATCAAAGAGTATAACAAAAATACTGTAATCAAGACAATCAACCCGCACACACTTGCGGGGTGGCATGAGGTTCGGGCCACATCCGAAAGCGTCATGGGGTTAGCACAGTGATCTACAGCTCAAGGACTCGTCCTCAGTACAAGGCCATCGATATCGTAGCGACATGTTATGCGGGAACATGGTGTCCATATACCATACAAGGTGCTTGGTTGGGAAAAAGAGTACGCCCGGTGGTCTCTACGGGCAAGCTGACATATCTCCAACATAGGACTCGCTTTGCCTTGGTATGTGGATAAGCGCGGTCGAGACAAACTCCCAGCAAATATGGCGATCGGGAGAGAGACGCTGATCGCTTTAAACGCGCATTTCTTTTCTGTTTCAAAGGCATCAGGTGGGATTCAAGAGGTCATAGCCGCTTTCTCGACTGGTACCCACCTCCTTGGAAAATATCGGGTACACCAACGGGTGCCACAGTAAGCATGGTAACAATGGTCCACGCCGCCCGAAGGCATCGAGGAGTAGTGTCGGGTCTATACTAAGCCTCAGCATCTGCGCGGCATCCACGCCAAAGATTTCGCACGATACCGTGAATGAACTCGCAGCCATATCACCCGAAGCTCATCAATGGGTTGATTAATAAACGGATAGCGGCACATTGGTCGAATTATCCGCTCGGAGGTGATCGCTCGGGGTGAGATGTATCTCGAACGCCGCGGAGTCGCTCAATGCTTGGATCAAGGAAGCTCGGCTATTTACACGGCGACGTAAAAATGGTCGACTCCATAAGGTCTCGAATGTTGGTTTACACTTAACATTTAGTATTACCCTTTAAACATTCTCAATCTTTGCTTTCATTACACTTGTCTCGACTTTTTAAATATTAATCATTTCGCTTAAATAATTACAATAATGTTTAAACATGTTGATTTAGATTTATTTAACCATCACCGCCTTTGTTTAACATTATTCTGCCAAAGTTCAAGTTGACGCGCATGTTATGTAAATCGCGTAGCAAGCCACTCAAAATGGGAGAGCTCACTTACGCCCGTACATACATCGGGTTAGAGATCATTGTTGAGGATCACCAAGTTCGTGGTTGGTCGCTGTGTCGACGATCGCTACGGGCGATTCCACCAATGCAACAACTCGCGGATCTCGCCATCGAACTTGTTCATGTCGGCGGTGGCAAGTGTATGTATCCCTCGTAAAACATGCTTTGCGCAGAGAATAATGCGCATGCACACCAACGACATCGATGTATTAGCTGGTACTTCACCGCTCGATAATTACAAATCACGCATAAGGAAGCTATATTCCCCATACCCGACGGTGACGACAGCCTCGAGACGGAAATCGCGAGCTTCTGCTTATGCATCGCCTCGCGACTAGAAGGCACCGGGCGGCCTAGACGAAAAGAGGATCGAGTCGCAAGCGTTTGACGTCCGCGAAGTTACATTGCAGCCTGCCGCCAAGGATCCCGGTCACACCGACGATCTTGCAACGAAACTGCCGCCACTAGGCATTGCTATAAAACCGACGTCACGATGTGGAAACATCAGTGTATTGATGGGAACCTTTCCACATTTAAACTCTTTACTCTTTACAACGAATCGAATGTATTTGACACGTAGACATTGTTATTTTAAACGGATATAGTTGTAATTTGAAATATTTTCAACTCGATGTTTAAACAATGAGTGCATTTATTTAAACAGTAGATGTAGTTATTTTTAAACGTACACTGCGATTTTTGAAATATTTAAAACCGACGTTTAAACGATATATAGTAGTATATTTAAACAATGAAAAGTGAAATGTACACAATTACAACGTAAATTAAACAACGAAATAAAACCGAATGGAATTTAACCTCGCTTTTACAACTCAAAAACAAAACAAAATTTACATTAAGATATACAAGTCATGTTCTTCGAACACGAAAACAATGAATTGAATTTGTCCGTGATTTACATTTGAAAAATTCGATACCGACATACAGGATATGTATTCAAAAACAAAATTTAACATCAGTGTATTGATGGGAACCTTTCCACATTTAAACTTTACTTTTTACAACGAATCGGAATGTATTTACACGTAGACATTGTTATTTTTAAACTGACATGAGCTAGTAATTTGAAATATTTTCTAACCGATGTTTAAACAATGAGTGCATTTATTTAAACGTAGACAAAGATGTTATTTTTAAACGGGTACACATCCGTATTTTTGAAAATATTTAAACCCGATGTTTAAACGATATATAGTATATTTAAACAATGAAAGTGAAACGTACACAATTACAACGTAAATTAAACAATGAAATAAAAACCGAATGGAATTTAACCTGCTTTACAATTCAAAACAAACAAAATTTACATTAAGATATACAAGTCATGTTCTTCGAACACGAAAACAATGAATTGAATTTGTCCAGATTTACATTGAAAAATCGATACCGACATATAGATATGTTATTCAAAAACAAAATTTAACCCGCTGTGACGACCCCCTTTTGCTCACGGACGCCTACCGCCCTCCTCCTAGTACGCGGTAACATACCGTATCCGAGGTAAGGAACGCCCTCGTCTGCAGAGTCTGAACTTCTCACTCCTCACAGAATCGCTCGATAAACCGCATGACGACGTGACGGCGCAATCGACGCTTCCTTGTTTTTCGGCGGGTTTCTGCCGTGCGCACGAGCGGTATTTGTTGCCGCCGACTCGCCGAACTCCATATCGACACAAAGGTCGAATAGATTCCTAGGGCGACGATATGCAAGTCGAGATTAGAATACCGATTTAAATACCAAACAGAGTATTAATCCGACATAATTAAAGAACTTACCATGTCCAACGCTGCCCTTATCGCATCTCGATACGTAAGAATAACGCCCGTATTCTTGTTTATCATCGTCTGTGACTGATCGACACTGGAAGTGGCCATTCATGATTATCCCGGAGGACGACAATTAACTCTATGCAGTGTCATGCGACATAGATCCCCGCATCATAGCCATAATCGTGCTAGCGTCAGTCCCGCTTTGACATAAACAAATACGTAAGCTGTCCGGTGACGGATGGGCGCTGCCTGTGTAGGATACGGCTCGTCACCGACTTTGTATGATGCATACGAAAGCGCCCATCACATCATCACGACCATCTCCTTCCCCTCAAGTCAGGTATAACTGTCACAGCGTGAGGCCGACAAAGGCTATTCTTCCACACGATAAAGGTCGAGTTAAACGATAATGTATATAATAAGCACTATATCGTAAGTATTTAAACGATATTATCAATTGTTACATGATATTATATATAATTAAACGATAAGTAGAAAAACTTAAAACGATAACATAAAGGTATTAAACACTATTAGGAAATAGTTAAACACTATAAGAAACCCTTTAAACAATAACATAAAAACGCTTTACACTTACCTCGTCCCATAGAGCAGCTGAGGAAGATCCTCATCAACTCCTCGTCAGATTTTTAAGACGACCGAGGCCAACCCATTTCTTCTTCTTCGTAATAAAAAGCTTTCCGAGCCGTCTCGTCCAATTTTTCGATCGCTCGATCATCTCTCTCGCCGCTTTCTGGCTTGGGGTCTTCATCAAAGATCTTCCTTCGACGCGGGGACGATGGCGATACAGATCAACCGCATACACATCCTTACATGGTTGTTCTCTGCTAGGGATTGTGTTCCGGCGTTTATCGCAGATCGCCGTGGCCACGTTAAGCAACGGATTCGACGATCTTCTCAACCGCGGGCCACGATAACAAAGATCATCGGGAGACACACCCTTTAACTTGTTCTCGATCTTCGTGATCGTGTCCATCTCGACGCTGCATCTCAAGCAACTGGCTCCACTCGGTCGACGATTTCATCGAGAAGAGAGTCAACGATCTTTCTCAACCGCAGCAACGGCCACATATCATCTACGATGTCCCTCCACCGGCTACGTCCATGTCATCAACGGGCGACTGACTCCAGAATACAGATCACCGACTGGTGTAAGCGCTATTGTTTCATCGTCACCGCCGCTGGAGACAGAGGCAGTGATTGTTCTCCTCTTTTTCGCAAGTCTCTTCGAATGTGGCCGCTTTTGAACGACCTTTCCGATGATGTCGCTGCTCGCCAAATTCCGACGCCTCGCTCGTCCCCGTGCGTCAGCTCTTTCGCGGACGGGCGCAGCATGCTCAGAACGCCCTTCCGGCCTCCCACACGAGCGATGCCGAGGAAACCCTGTCATCAATATCCGCACGCCTGCATAAGAGTTGGCAGCGACATCTTCGCCTAATGTCACCGCTGGCCGCCACTGCCCTGAGGGGCCGCCACGGGCTCGGGACCGTCGCTGCGTGGTAGGGGGTCATGCAATCCGCCGGGTAGGGAGGGCTCTCCCGGCTGGCCGAGGAACGCGCGCGCTGCGGGCGTCGGAAGTAGGAGAATCTGGCCCGGCGCCAGCACGACTATGAGGCCGCCTCCATCCCGCTTTCGAGCAAGTGGTGTTCCGGAGCAACGGCATCCATCCGTCGGGTCAGTCTCCCAACAAATATTTCTTCTTCAAAGATTCACGAACCACTCGTAGAAAACTAACATATGTAAAACCAAACAATTTCAATGAGATCATTCATTTTAAACTATAAAAACTATATTTTAAACAGTAGTGTTTATATATTTAAACGTTATAGAATATAATTAAACGGAGAACAAAAATATTTAAACTAGCTATGAATAGTTAAACCAGAAATACTAAAGTTAAACGCTAAACAAAATGTTTTAAACATTAAAGACTTTACGTTAGACATCAGGGTCTATGATTTATTACCTCTTTTCCATCGAGCCGACGACAAGCTCGCTTTCTACCGCTCGCTCCTGTAAAGTACTTTCACCGTAGCACAAAGATCCTTGGGATCTCGCCGAACGACTTTCTTCCTGCTCCGGCCACCAGAAACCAGACGTTAAGCGCCACCGAGCAACCCTTTAACGCACTCGCGGTTGGTCTCTCTTCCCGACGCATCTATCTCGTAGACCACGCCGCTGCGGAATATCCTCCATAAGCCACTTCAGGCGTCAGCCCGCGCCCTACGCCAGACGCCTCACGGCTCGGGTAGATCATCGACGTAATCAACGATCCAGCTCGAACCGAGCATGATGTATTTTGGGAAGAGGACTCGTCCCCTACGAGGTACACCATCGAGTTCGACAAAATTATCTTCTTCCCCTCCGTCGAACAAGTCGCACTGTAGTGCCTCGACGGAGTCTCCGTCTCCTCGTAGGTCTGACAGATACCGCCTTCTCGACCGACCCGAGTTTTCTTCTTCCGAAAGACCACCGCTCCGCTATCGCAACGCACTGCAAGAACGAGGGCCACATCTCGAGGTCCAAACTCAAAGAAGCTTTCCCCGATCCCTCGAATTTATCGCACCATCGTATCTTTCGTAAAAAGAGAATCAAGAAGGGCCCTCTCTGGTATACGGCTTCCAAATTTCAAATAACCGTAAACGGTAAGTCCTTCAATAATCTCCCCAGTGTCGAGGGGTCAGTGTTAATCTCTCAATCTGACCCTAAGGTCTCCACAACTCGGCCAAATAACAACGCCCATTAACTAGGGTCGACCGCCATAATCACAAGCCTCGCAGATCGATAGCAAAAGTTTGCTGAAATATAAGGTTTTTAAACTAGAACTCTCGCTTATTAAACGTAGATATAAAATGTTAAACAGAGACCCATTTTGTTAAACAGTAGATGAGAATACTTAAACAGAGACAACAAATGTTAAACTCAGAATATCCTCATTTCTTAAACGTCAACCCTCATTTCAGAAAACTCGCAGAACTATATCAAACGAACTGAAACGTACATTATAAATATTACATAAATCATAATAATCGAAAAACTATTTCGAGAAAGTGATACATACGTAAAATGCAAAAACAAAACAAAAACCCTAGCCGAGAAATCTCCCTCAGACTAATAAAAAACCCCAAAATGAGAAATCCTCGCATCTTCAATATCTTCCAACAAAAATAGAGCACAAAACAAAACCGAAAAATCTTTTCAGAATGTACATGCTTAATATAAAACCATACTCAATACCTTAGATCAGAACTCGACGAAATGCCAACTAGTCACATGGGGACTTCTCCTTCGAGATACCGTGAAAGTGAAAAAGTCACTGAAACGCTAATTACAGAGGCTTTCACGAGAGACAACTTTCGAGACATATCGAAATGGAAAAGTCAAGACGCGAGTCGAGAAAAAGCAATTAAACGGCCCAATAAATTGCCTCTGGGATATCCCTACTGAAAACCGCCCACTTCCTCTCAATCGACGAGATGGCTCATGCCCATCGACTCCCCATGCAAGGGCATTTTCGTCCCAAAAATTTCAAACTCACCCGCTCACATCCGCTATGGGCTCGTGCTCAAAAACATGACTTTAAAAAGCGAGTGGTTTTTGGGGATTGCAAAACTAACGGGTGTGTGTGGAATTTTTACAAACTTAAATGCTGTATATTTCATTATAGTAATAATATTATGTAACAGATAAATATGTAAAATGGTGGGCTCAGCAGCTTTGTTTGAGGCTTCAAGATTCAAAGTGGGGCCTTAGCTTTTGTAGGGAATGAAAGAAGTTGCTGAGCCCACCATTTACATATATTTATCTACCATTACATAATATTATTATATATATAACATTCTACGATGACGTGTAATCGCTTCCTATGACGGTATATCGCTTTTCATAGATGTTGCTTATACAAGATTTTCTATTGTTACGCACTAGCACCCCATGCATCTTTCTCTCCTCGACGCCATCTGCCACCGCCGCCTGCGCTACCGGGGAAGGTAATGAAGTCATGCCACTGGTTTGCCGGTGTTTGTTTCAAGTACGTCAGTCGAGTCATGACGCGCATGTAGACGAAAGCTGATGGAAGAAAAAGTGCTAGATGGCGACGGCAGCTCATGACGAAAGCGCTAGATAATCAAGAGAAAATAAGAGTAGGAGATGAGAGAGAAAGAGAGAATGGAGGCCACGACGAGGAGAGCAGACGGTGAGTGGGGGCTTGGTGGACAGGTGTGGCGGCCGGGCGCGTGCGATTCTGAATTTGGTCGCAGTTTTTGACAATGAAGAAAAAGGAAGAAAAAGAGATGGGGGAGGCTTAGGTGGCCGGGGATGCTCAGTCGCTCACCGGAAGAAGGAAGAAAAAGAAGAACCGTGAAACCCAGCTCTTGATACCCGAAAAACAGAGAGAATACGATCCGACGCTTCGATCAGGGCTGGCAAAAAGAAAAGAGCCGGTGAGGTCAACAGGGACCTAATCTCCTGACAATACCATGATAGAAAAAGATAGAAAGAAGTGTATGCCAGCCCAAGGCATGCATGACCCTTTAGGTCTTACTTATAGGGGCAAACAATACAATACAAGTATATAACATAGGTATATACTCCTGTACACAACATATATATACATATATATATATCTAACAATACTAACCTTGGATTGTCAATGTCATCAAAGCCCAAGCACTAACCAACTTCCTAGTAAAACTCGTGTTGCTAAACCACATTGGAACAGATTCCATTGATACGGAGGAGAAGATAGCAATGCAGACCTTATAAGACATGTTAATGATAGAGAATGAATCAGATGCTGGTCTTTTCCTGAAGCCAGCTTAAGCTGGAAGAGCACCACCACCCAAAGACTTGGATTTAAATCTAACAACTTTGGAGCAGAATATGAAACACTCTTCATGGGTTTATGTCTAATTCTGAGGAAGTGTTTGGTTCGAACATCCTTACATAGCTTTAGAAAAATCTGGACCATTGGATAAAAAAAAAAAAATCAAAATTTGGCTTCACAACTTATTACATAAACACAGCCTCAACCATGGGCATAGACCGTGGTTCTTTCTGAAATTTGATCCTTAACACCACGGTCTCCACCACGGGCACTATAGACCCAATGATATTATTCATGCCACTGTGCCCATGATCATTACCGTGGGCGTGTGATCCTCTCTCAGAATTTGGTTCTGAACACCATGGCCTCTACTACGAGTACTGCTAAAATCCCACATGAGTTACTATGTATGACACTATCCACTTTTTGTACATGATACTATACACAAGAATGAGTTCAACCCATGGTGCGCTCCGAATGTGAACAACAGGCCTGAAGCTTCAAGGATTTGAAGAGATCATCCAAATCTCGTATCAAGGATATGTTCAAAGGCCGGACATATCAAACTAAGTATAAATCAAAAGACAATAAAACCCCTACACAAATGAAGCATTTAGACAAAGATTTGGCTGGAGCTTAATGGCAATTAGTAATGTATAAAATTGCAAAGTAAAGGCATGTGTTGCACAAGATATAGCAGCTACAAGGAAAAGCTACAATGCTGCAGTAATAGCATCCATTTCAATGTTTTAGATAGGCAGCTGTGAATAACATTTGGTAAAACTTGTCAATTTCAAGATTAAGATTCTACAGTTTGGAATGGAAGCTGTGCCAATTCATTGCAAGAAGAGATATCTAGCAAGCTAATCAAAGAACATGATAAACGAGGCACCACCTCCTCACAATTAGTCTGTGGTCCAGATACAGAGAACCATTGGTGGAATGATCAAGTAAGAGCAAAAAGCAAATTCAGTAGAACAATGTGATCAGCATGTAAATTAAGGAATGCCAATTAATTGTCAGAAAGGAACATAAACTCAATCCCAGATGGCTTTACAGGAGAGAAGAAATTTCATGCAACCTATTCGTGACTATGCACAGAGAACAGACTATTTATACCACAGTGCTTCAAACCAAAAAGCAAGGCAAAGAACAAAAAGAAAGTCAGGTTTAAAGATCAACGCCACAAATGGCATCTGCAAGTAATATCTTCATACTCATCTTTATCATTGTACTTCATGTGTTTTGGCAAGTGTGACAAGATATCCGACTGACCGAGGTATACTCTTGTTTCTTCAGTTAATACAGTTTTTACATTAAAAATGCTTAGTACTGGCAAAAATCAACATAGGATTGAAAAAGCGAATTTTTGTCTCCAAGAAATTGAACTTTTGTAAAGAAAATCCTGCAAATAAAATCAGTTCCCACTTGTTGCTTGTAGGTGGATCACAGCTTCGCACATACAGTCATGTTGGGCAAGAAATTATTAGACCTAATACTCCTTCGCCACTAGGACCAACGCCGTCGAATGGGTCAGGGCAAATCAGCAACCCGGGGCCAATGGCACCTCATTCTCCTCCACCACCATACAGTCATAATAGGCAGAAATTCCAAGACCCAATACTCCTCCGCCACCAGGGCCAACGCCATGCAATAATGGGCCAGTTCCGTATTCTCCACCAACGGGGCCAATGGCACTGCATCCTCCTCCACCACCAAACAGTTATAGTGGGCAACACATTGGAAGACCCTAATGCTCCTCCACCACCAACGCCAACACCAAGCCCACACCATCCGCCAGTCAACAACCCCTGAGTTGCTTAACCTCAATCACCCAGTATGGCTGTAAACAGGGAAACAGTCCTGTAAGTCTTCCCAAATATAATCTACTGGATTTAAATTATCTCATCCATTAATGATAAGCACTGGAACAATGCGAGAGATGAAATAAAATTGTGTCATAAATGAAGCACATCGCCTCCCTCAAACAGAAACCCTTCTCTTCATCACTCTAATTTTTCCTTCTGATCTGTAGTTAAGGGGACATATGGCATGCACAATTACAGCATGTTCCCCTGTCTCAATGAGAAATCTAGCAAAATCAAGAACCAAAAAAGGGTATACTGAGAAAGAAAAGGCCACCGTCCTCATTCCTTGATGCCTCCTAAAACCAGACTAAACTCTTATACAGTATCAGATTTATTTTTCTTTTCATCTATTTAAATTAAAGCTTTTATCGTAAAGTTTTTAATTTGAGATGACAGAGTCATATATTACAAAGCAGTAACAGAAATGGCTTGTTCATGTGTGAACAGGAGAAATAACTAACTATGCAAACTTCACTCACTAACATGATAACATGAGATGCATCAGGAGCTCCCTCTGAAATGGCATCAAATAAGAGCATGGTTGTCTAGTCTTCCGCATGTAAAATCCTTCAAGAATAAGAATGCATCAGAGACTCAATAACTAAAAACTAGGTTCAACCCCAAAAGAATGACAGACTATACACAGTCAAAAGACATTACTTTCATGACCACCAAATCAAATATTGTGATAACAAACAGAGCAAAATGAAGATTCACACTAAATTGATGAGGATTTTGAGCATGCACGTAAACCTACACTGGGTACATTGCATCAAGCCATTGGATCGCGCGCACATGGAAATAAAGATCATCTTAATAATTTATCTTAAAAGTGCACAACCATAAAACACATATTAAATGGATACAGTGCAATGCACCACGTTCATACAAAATTTTTCACATTCCTCCAGATGACAAAATAGATTCAAATCCCCTCAATTAACCATCAATGTCAACAGCTGAGATGACAGAGTGGAAATGAAGTTATACTTACGAATTGAGGAAAATAAGGACAATCCTATTTCAAGACGGTTCTGAACACCAGAAAAAATTTCCCACCTACTAATCAAGCTTAAAAAGCCAGAAGAAACATATATTATAGCTAAGAAGTGTTTCCATCTTAAAACAAGGCATAAGCATAACGACATACCTTTTTTCTAAGAGATCAGAGAACTACTTCCAGCTCCAATGGCGCAAAATGACTACTGTTTGATATGTCTTCCTGCTTATCATTGTTGTGACAATTCATATACTTGTAGCTTCTGTTTCTTCTTTCTTATACGGTTTAATATTAATCAAGCTCCTTCCTTCCTATAAAACCTTCAAGAAGACATTAAACAAGCGAAATCAGCAAAGTCATCAAACCTATCAGTGAATTTAGATGCCATCAGCAATATATACTCCATCACCAGGGCCTGGACCAGGGTCACTGACACACCTCTAGCGGTTTATCATAATTTCCTAAGTTTTTGTACTCATAAGAGTTTTTAAGTAACTGACCTGATAATCTTCACTGTAGTTGTTGTGCATCGGTATAAAGCTTGGTATCTATTATGACGAAAATAAGCAGAAAGCCAGTGAAGAACATTTATAGTATTATAGAAGAAGCATGCCACTAATCTTAAGTTTCCAATACAGCCTCGCCATTGCCATGACAAATTCTAGCATGAACATGAGAAAACCATATAAACTAGAAAATTTGTTACAGCCTACCAAATTGATGGAACAATCATAAAAATTCCAACTTTTGCCCTAACAAAAACATATTCTCACAGCATGAATAAGAACAAAAAGTCTTTTCAACACTGAACGTCTAAGCTGCTACTGAGTCACTTAAATCCACAAAGGAGATAAATTCACTCCATACGTGCTACTTTGAACCAGCACCACAACCTCATGATCCTGAAACTACAAAATCTCAATACAATCAATTGGATTAAAAGCAGCAAAAACAAACAACATTATCAAAAAGCCATCGGTAGCCATTCAAGAGGCAATTTGTTAAAAGAAACCAAACCAAAACACTAAACACATTGAATTCTCATAAAAATCAACTTTAAGGCGGAACAGAGTACACCACGAGATTAGAGAAAGAACAAGATAAGATTTCTCTCAATTACTCCTGCTGCTGCGATTGGAGTGGAATCCCTAACAGCTCTTCAGGAATAGACTCAGGGCCTTTAGGGCACATTCTTATGATGACAGGCAAGCGATGAAGGACTTAGTCTTGCTGATAGGGACAGGACTGCTCGAGGCTGAACAAAAATCGCCGACACGGAATCAGTTGTCAGCGTCGTGAGCCTGGTAGATCTTCTTCTTGCGGACGCGGCGCTTGTACTTGGGGTGAGGGCGCGAGGGCGGACGACCTCGACAGCGACGGTCTTGTCGTTGGTGGCGCAGACGACTCGGCCCTGCATCGTCTTCATGGCTTTGATCGGAAATGGAGATGGAGGGAGGGAGGAGGCGGAGAAGAGGAGAAAGGTTAGAGCTTTGGGGAGGCGGAGGGAGGGAATGGCGCCATGGATGAAGGGGCGAGGTGAGGATCATCGTTGGAGATGTGAGAGTGAGAGGGGCTCATAGTGTTGGCGTGTTATCCTTTTTGCTTTCTAGTATTTTAATTAATTAATTAATTAATTATATCAGTTATTTTGGTTTAACAAACTCCTAAACCTAAGTGAACTAAAATTGATTTGAAAATCTCATATCATGAGGTCTCGAGTTTGAACCTCTCGAACTACTAGTTTATATTTAGGGTCACTGTGGGGAGTCGCTGTGAGGTGCTGGATTCTCTCATCCAGGGGTTGTATGGCGGGGGAATTGTACCGGGAGGTCGTTCAGCAGCCGTAACTTTCAAAGGCTTAAAAACCCTCCTCTTTCACGTGACCCGACGTTGCAGGTTAGTGTTTAGACTCAGCTTTTACCCTCTAGTTCACTTGAATGGGTCAGTGTTGTGAAATCCGTTTTAGGCTCGAAAATGGTGAGGGAAAGGAAAGCGCGAAAATCGCATCGTATTCGGCCTTTTGAAGAGACTTCTGACTTGGTTTAACGTTTAAATATTTTACTAACATGTTTTAATAATTATCATGTCAGTGTAATACTTCACGTCTCCTTTTAGCGTTGTCTTTTACATGTATAAGCTATCGTATTAGCGATGTAAATTCCGAGAATCTCTGCGTAAAGCGGTGATCTTTTTCGTTTGATCACGAATTCTTTGGCGGTGTACGTGGCGGTGCTTGAGGTATAGTATCCGTGCATAAAATTAATGACGGCATTAAAATTTATGCTGCACTAACATAATTTTCGAACACGATTCGTTCTCGTGATCGATGTCGGCGACATTGTCGTTTAACTTTTTTCCGGATATGAAGGAGTCTGCTTTGTGGAATTCCACCATAAATAACGGAAAAAGAACCACTCAGATGGATGACCCACTCCTCGTCGTCCTCATCGTCCTCCCTCACTCCTCCTCCTCCTCATAGTCCTCCTCTTCGCATGGATGACCACTGCTCGTCACGAAAAGGATGTTTAGTGAACCCTTCCTTGTATCTTGAGAATCGTTTTAAGCTTGATCACGACCAAGTTAAACTATCTTTTCTGCCCAGTCGAAATGCTCTCATAATTGCACGAATGCTGAGAGGATTCTTGTGGAGTGGATGCATGAGCGATTAAGCGAGCATTTTCGACTTGGGTGATTTTTCACGTAGTTTACGTGATTGCGGAGGATTCTCGAGGAGGAAGATCGGGAAGCATCCTTTAAGGCCGAGGGTTGATATTGTCGCTTGAGACTTTTACATTACCATTTAAGAACATTCGTCGTGTGTCTGACTATTACGTTACGTGTTTAACTATCGGTATCTTACGTTTAAGTCCGACCGTGACACATCGCGATAGTCGTTTTCATAGAATGTGTGTTGTTTAACCTTTTAATGTTTATGCGTTGTGCGGGGTTCGAGTTGATCGCGTGTTATGCAGCCATTTGTGAGCGTTGAATGTCACGGACACCTTGTTTTCGTTATCTGAGGGTCAGTCGTGAGTATCAAAGTCAGGCGGACGTTGTAAATGTTGTAAATGTTGTAAATCTTTTATAAATAAAAAGCGAAACAAGCTTATTTGTTGTGAACTACGAAATTTAAACATAGACCTAGTAAAAACAAAGCGATGTGGGAAAGCAAAAGACGTCGTTGTAAACATGATAGAAAATACGTAAATATGTTTAAGCGGCGACAGCGGTGTTTTAAGAAAAAGTTACTCTTTAAAGCAGTGACAGCGGTGTAAGCAGATAGAAAAAGTTAAACACTCTTTGAGTTACTCTTTAAACAATGACTAGCGGTGTTTAAGAAAATACGTAAAGATGTTTAAAGCGATGACCGGAAAGGTACTCCCAGTCTTTAGCGATGTCGTTGAAAGCGTTCGATTTAAGCAAATAACATATTATTTAAATGATATAGAACTTTTAGTTTAACAATTAACCGTTTTAAACACTATATGTGTACGTTTAAACATAAAAAGCAGCGTTTACGACGAGACTCATGTTGAGGTTGAGAACTTTCATTTCGAGCGATGATGATATATCTTCACTCGCGGCGATGACATATATTTCCCTTTTGCCCCTTGGGATGGAGGGAAAAATACCGTGATCACATCGCGTCTAGTCTAACCTCTATCGTACAGCTGTGCACTTTTTGTTTGCCTTCACATTGCTTTGTTTGTTCTTTACATCTTCTACTTCTTCTTCTTAAAGTCTTCTTTTTGTGTTCTTCGTTTCGTTTGGTTTGTACTGATTTGGTTTTCGAGCCCGATATATTATGGAGAGTTTTGTGGTATTGCTAGATTAATGCGGGGAGGGAAAGAGTGCTAATGTTCAGCTCGAGACTTCTTGGGAGTTGGTGTTAGGTGAGATATATGAGCGATGGGGTCTCGAGAGTTTTCTCTTGTCGAGGGGTTAAGTTAAATCACACGGATGGATATAAAAGCGGTTTGCCCAATCGAAAAGCGATGTTGACTTCGGTGGATGTGTCACGTCCGTTCCATCTTGAATGTCGTGAGTTGATCTTGTCAGTCGAGGAGAGAAGAAATATGCCATTCTAGAATCCTAATAAAGCGAGGTTTTACTCGTTGTAAGTTCCTTTTCTTTTAATTATTCCGGTTATGCAGGGTCGAATTATTGTTTAAAATATATAAAAATCATTTGGTTAACATATTATACTAGTCCTTTACGTTTATTAGTTAATTGCTGAAAGTATTTAATTTAACGTTTAACTATTGTAATTATCGCTTAAACATTATACTCTCAGCTTAACGTATTGATCTTTTCATTTTAGTTTGAAGTGTTGCGGGGAATTGATTCTGAGTGCTCCCATTCGTCCCCATGGTGACCACTGGCGGTGTGGGATGTCTTCCTTCCTCGTCGGATCATTACGAAGTGTTGTCGTTAGATATTGGACAACGTTTTGCGGTGTCGAACATTTTCGAGGATGTACTTGATCATGCTGATCAAAGGAATTTTGACTTCAAATTACGCAAGAGCGAAAAACATCGGGTGGCTGTGGAATGCAGCTACTGGAGAGTGGTTGTCGTTCGCGTATCATCGTCAAAAAGGTATAACAAAAATACTTTCGGAATCAAAGACCAATCGACCCGTCGCACACTTGCGGTGGTGGCGTGGTTGGCGTCGCATCCGAGCGTCAATGGGTTAGCGCGAGTGATTGAAGCTCGAGGACCGTCCCTTATGCGAGGCCGATCGACATTCAGGAAGAGACGTGTTGCGGGAACATGGTGTCCACTCTCGCTCTAGCGAGGCTTGGTTGGGAAAAAGAGCGTGCCGAGGTGGTCCTCGGCCAGCGGGTGACATCTCGGCTATATTGTTTGCTTTGGTATGTGGATAAAGGTAGGTGAGACAGAATCCGGCGGTGCGATCGTGGAGAGGCGGTGATCGTTTTTAGCGTCGTTCTTTTCTTTCGGTAGCGTGTATTGTGCAGGATTGAGGGCTTGCGGGCGGCTGGCATTTCTCGATGGTACCCGCCTCCTTGGAAAATCTCGGGGTACACTCTTGGGTGCGAGGGAAAGATAGTAACAATGGTTTTTCGCGTTGCCTTGGGTATAGTCGACAGCGAGGACCGAGTGCCAATTGGACTTGGTTACGTATCTAAGTTAGGCGATGCCTTGTCCAGGTGGAGATTATCGTGAGATAATTACCTTAGATGTCCAGACGAGTCGAGGGCCTTGTGGCGCGATGCGAGAATCTTCCCTTCTTACGCCACATGCGTGCTGTCTTCGACATTTGGAGGCCAATTTTATGAAAGCCCGATGTCGGACTTGGGAGGCGTTGAGGGAGGAGTCTTTGAGTCATGTCTTCCGCATTGCGTGGGCGTCACGGCTAAAGATTTCGATAATCTGAGTGAATGAGCTGCGAGGCCGTATCACCGAAGCTCATCATTTGGTTGATTAATAAATCGGATATAGCACATTGGTGAATTATACATTCGGGGGTGATCGTTGGGGTGAGATGTATTTGGCGTCGCGGGTCGATTCGATGCTTGGATCAAGGAAGCTCGTCGTTTCTGGGTGGCCGAAAATGGTGGAAACTCCAGTAGGTCTGCGAATGTTGGTTTACACTTAACATTTAGTATTACCGCACTAGCGTTCCGATCTTTGTTTTCATTACTGACTGGAGCTTTAAATATTAATCGTTCGTTTAAATAATTACGATAATGTTTAAACATGTTGCGACTATTTAACCATCCTTTATCTTTGTTTAACATTATTTGCGAGGTTCGAGTTGATCGCATGTTATATAGCTAACGGGCGTGACAGCGACCAAATGGGAGGCTACTTATGCCGGACATACATTCGAGTTAGAGATCATTATTGAGGACGGCAGAAGTCTCTCGATGTTGAGTGCGTTGTGTCGATGATCGTTCGAAGTGATCGAAACCCGATCGCGACAACTACATGGATCTCGCCATCGAGAACTTGTTCAGTGTCGAGAAGGTGCGTTAAGTTGTAGTGATCACTGCAAACATGCTTGCGTGCGGCAACAATGCGAGCAGACACCAGCGTGCACGCCGATTTTATTAGCGGGTGCCGTCGTCAGCAATTACGAAATTGGCGTACCAGGAAGCTCTATTCCCATACCCGGCGATAGCGAGGCCTTGAGGCGAAATCGTGAGCCGTTCGCGACCGCCTATGTGTGTAGAAGGCGGCACGGGCGGCCTGAGGCGAAAAGAGGATCGAGTCGTCGCGTTTGATGTCCATGATTACATTACGGCCATGCGAGGATCCGGTCGTCGATCGGCGATCTTACCCGGTAGGCGCCGCCCGAGCTAGAGCATGTTAATAAAGCGGCGATGAGCGAAACATTGTGTATTGATGGGAACCTTTCCACATTTAAACTCTTACTCTTTCTGACGAATTGAATGTATGCGAGAGGCATTGTTATTTTAAGCGGATACGATTGTAATTTGAAATATTTCAGTGATGTTTAAACAATAAGTGCGTTTATTTAAGCAGAGGCGATGTTATTTTAGCGGGTACACAGTATTTTGCGAAATATTTAAAAGCGATGTTTAAGCGATATATAGTATATTTAAAGCGATGAAAGTGAAAATGTACACAATTCAGCGTAAATTAAACAATGAAAATAAAAGCGAATGGAATTTAACTTGCTTTACAATTCAAAACAAACAAAATTTACATTAAGATATACAAGTCATGTTCTTGACACGAAAAGCAAATGAATTGAATTTGTCAGTTACGTTTGAAAAATTGTGATCGGATATACGAGGACATGTATTAATACAAAATTTAACATTGTGTATTGATGGGAACCTTTCGCATTTAAACTCTCTACTCTTTCTACATGAATTGAATGTATTCTACGAGAGACATTGTTATTTTAAGCGGATACGAGTGTAATTTGAAATATTTCAGTCGATGTTTAAACATTGAGTGCGTTGTTTAAGCGAGGCAGGTGTTATTTTAAGCGGGTACACCGTATTTTGAAATATTTAAAGCGATGTTTAAGCGATATATAGTATATTTAAACAATGAAAGTGAAATGTACACCAATTAGCATAAATTAAACAATGAAATAAAAACCCGAATGGAATTTAACACCTTTCAGATTGAAAAGCAAAACAAAATTTACATTAAGATATACAAGTCGTGTTCTTGAACACGAAAACAATGAATTGAATTTGTCCCAAATTTACATTTGGAAAAATTGACGATCGAGATATCACGAGGACATATTATTCAAAACACAAAAATTTAACCGCTTGTGTGACCCGTTTGTCGTGGGCCTTGTACTACTCCCTCCTTAAGTATCGGGTAACATCTGCGTAATCCCGAGGGTAAGGAGCGTCTGTCTGCGGTGGCCGTAACTTCTCATCCCACGGTAATTGCTCGATAAACCGCGTGGCGTGAGCAGTGCAATCGGCGCTTCCTTGTTTTTAGGCGTGGGGTTTTACGTGTGCGTCGCGGCGGGTACTTCTATG
Source organism: Dioscorea cayenensis subsp. rotundata (assembly GCF_009730915.1). NCBI lineage: Eukaryota > Viridiplantae > Streptophyta > Magnoliopsida > Dioscoreales > Dioscoreaceae > Dioscorea > Dioscorea cayenensis. The sequence continues at coordinate 12,609 of NW_024087539.1, read as the reverse complement.
AAAGTCGCCGAGCTCGCGAGACTCCATACTCGACACAAAGGTCGAATAGATTCGTGATCCGAGATATGCAAGTCGAGATTAGAATACCGATTTAAATACCAAAGCAGGATATTAATCGGACGTAATTAAAGAACTTACCATGTCCATGGCGTCCTTATCAGTACCCGGGACATGAAGAATAATACACGTATTCTTGTTTATCATTGTCGTGAGACGGCGGCATGGAGAGTGGCCATTCGTGATTACTCGGGAGGATGACAATTTGAACTTCATGCGAGGTTCGCTTGGCATCACGATCATAGCCATAATTGTGTCATGTCATGTCGTCCACCTTTTGACATCAAAAGCAGCCATGTAATGATGTCGGTGATGGGCGCCCTCTTGTAGAGATATGGCTCTTTGCTCAGCGACTTTTTGTATGATGCATCGAAAGCGTCCATCACATCATCGGTGACCATCTCCCTTCCCTCAGCGGCGTGTATAATGCATCGCGTGTGAGTGTCTGGCAGCGTCATTCTTCCACCGACGGTCTTTGAGGTTAAGCGATAACTGAGATATAATAAGACCATATTATGCGTATTTAAATGATATTATCAATTGTTACATGATATTATATATAATTAAGCGATAAGTAGAAAACTTAAATGATAACATAAAGGTATTAAACACTATTACGAAATAGTTAAACACTATAGAAACCCTTTAAACAATAACATAAAAAGCGTTCGCACTACGAGTCCATAGGCGGTTGAGGGAAGATCCTCATCGACTCCTGCTCGTATTTGTTAAAACGGTTGAGGCCAACCCATTTCTTCTTCTTGAATAAAAAGCTTTCAGAACGATGCTGGGTCGATTTTTGATTGGCCTTGATCATCTCTCTCGTTGCTCGGTCGGGAGGTCTTCGTGACATCTTCGTCGATCGCGATGATGGCGACAACATCAGCTGCGAGACACATCCTTACATGGTTTGTTCTTGTTGTGGGATTGGTAATGCGGCTGAGTTGCTGAGTCTTTGCATCGACGGCGCGACGCCATGAGCAGTTCGACGATCTTCTCGACGGGTGGCCATGGCAACATCGTCGTTGGGAGACCGCTCCTTAACTTGTTCTTGATCTTCGAGGGATTGTGTCCGTCTTTGATGCACGTCAATCTCGGCAGGTTCCGCAAAGGGTCGATGATTTCATCGAGAAGAGTCGGCGACCTTCTCAGACGCGGCAGCGGCCATATCATCACGATGTCCTCACCGTCGTGTCCATGTCATCAGCGGCGTGAACTAGCGATATGACATCGAGCATGCGATGGTGTTGCTATTATTTCATCGTCGGTACGGCGGTGGAGAGCGAAAGCGATGTATTTTCCCTCTTTCGCCATGAAGTCTCTTGAATGTAGCCGCCTTGGAATGACCTTCCGATGATGTCGTACGTCGTCGAATTCCGACGCCTCGTTACGTCCGGGTGCTTCGATTCTTTCGCGGGATGGCGCAGCCGGTTGTGAACGTCCTTCCAGCGCCTCCACACGCAGGCGACAAAGCCGAGAAACTTCGATCGTGTCAATATCCGGTATACTGCGCAAGAGTTGCGATGACATCTTACGTCCCAATGTCACGGTGAGGTACCATGGTCGGAGGGAGCTGCCATGGTCGAGGGCATTTGTCGTTAGTCGTGGTAGAGGGGTTGTTGCAATCTGCAGGGGTAGGGGAGGGCTTCTCCGTGTCGAGGAATCTTGTCGGCGTGGTGCGTTTTGAGTAGGAGAGCGGCGTCCGGCAGCGCAGCGATAGAGGTTGCCTCTCGTCTCACGCCTCGAGCGAGTGGTTAGGGAGCGATGGCGTCCATTCAGTCGGTTGGCCCCAACAAATGATTTCTTCTTCGGCATTCGTAGGAACCAGCTCGAAAGCTAACATATGTAAAGCAAAACAATTTCAGTGAGATCGTTCGTTTTAAACTATAAAAACTATATTTAAGCAGTGTTTATATATTTAAGCGTTATAGAATATAATTAAGCGGAGAAGCAAAATATTTAAACCATTATGAATAAGTTTTAAGCGGTAAATACTAAAGTTAAATGTAAATAAAAATGTTTTAAACATTGAAAAAGACTTATATTAGACATTGTCCGTGATTTGATTACCTCTTTTTCCATCGACGATGACGAAAGCTCGTTTCTCACATCAGCTTGATTAGGTAAGTACTTTCGGCAGCTATACGACATCCTTGGGATCTTCAAAGACGGACTTTCTTCCCGTTCCGGTCATTTCGTAAAAACCCAGGGCGTTAAGCGCGACCGAGCGACCCTTAATGTACCACAGTGTTGAGTGCTTCTTCCGGCGCATCTATCTTGCGCTCGGGGCGTCAGCTTGTGGAATATCCTCCATGCAAAGCCGGCTTATACGTCGCTGCGCCCGATGCGTAGTCAGCATGGGCTGGTAGATCATCGCGTAATCAGCGATCGGTTCGGGAACCGAGCATGATGTATTTGGGAAGAGGGCTGCTTCCCGCTGAGGTACACCGTCGGGGATTTGACAAAAGTATCTTCTTCTCCCCCTCGTCGATAAGTTGCGTGGAGGTGCTCTTGATGGAGTCTCTGTGTCTCTCGTGAGGTCTTTGATAGATCTGGCCCTTGAGCGGCATGATTTTCTTCTTACGAAGACCAGCTGCGTCGCCAGTCATGACCTTGAGAGCGAAGCGAGAGCGCGTCTTGAGGTGCGAGGCTTCGGCCGAGCTTTCTCACGATCCCGAATTTATTGGTGCGACCAGTCAGTACCTTTGCGAAAGAATCAAGAAGGGCCCTCTCTTGGTATATGGCTTCCAGTTTCGATGAGCAGCTGCAAAGCGGTGTCCCTTGAATAATCTCCCGATTAGTCGAGGTCGTGTTAACTTTCAGTCGAGCTAAAGGTCTCGCTGGCCAGTGTCAAATAGCAGCAGCCATTAACTAGGTTAGCCGCCGTAATCACAAACTGCGGTATTGACAAAAGTTTAAGCGGAAATATAAGGTTTTTAAAGCGGTAAACTCTCGGTTATTAAGCAGAGATATAAAATGTTAAGCAGAGACCCATTTTGTTAAGCAGAGGCGAGAATACTTAAGCGGAGACAACAAATGTTAAAGCTGTAACATCTCATTTCTTAGCGTCGACCTCGTTTGTAAAAGCTGGCAACCCATGATCGAAGCGAAGCGGAAATATACATTATAAATATTACCTGATCATAGCGATCGACTATTTTACGATGGTGTGATCATCTGAAAATCGAAAACAAAACAAAACCCTAGCGAGAAATCTCTCTGATGACTAACAAAACCCAGTAGAAATCACCCTGAGAGACTTGATATCTTCCAGCAGCAGGGGAGCGCAAAAACAAATGAAAGCGAAAAATCTTTCTTTATGACGAGCAGTTAACGTAAAAACCATACTCGATACGGCCCGTTGCAGAGCGATGAAATGCCAGCTAGTTGCGCGGGGCACTTCTCGCTTGAGATCTGAGGTGGAAAGGAAAAGGCGATGAAATGCGATTCTGAGGCTTGGCGAGTAGAAAGCAATCCGGAGGCGACCCAGGAAATGGAAAAGGTGAAGGCGTGAGTTGAAAAAAGCAATTAAAAGCGGCTCCGATAAATTACGTCGTGCTAGTTACCTCGCAGGCAAGCGCACACTTCACTCTCGAATCGACGCCAGGATGGGCTGTGACCCTGCGACTCCCGCATGCTGAGGCATTTTTAAAGTCCAAAAATTTGAAACTCGCTCCGATTCACACTCAGATTCAGGTTTGGGGTTTGAAAGAAACATAGACTTTAAAGGAGGGGTGGGGTTACAAACTAGCAGGGTGTTTTTAGCGATTTCTGGCTTAAAGGGTATGCATTTCACTTATTAGTATTATTTGAGACTTATTTTAATTTAATATTTTAGATAGATCATACAAAAGGGACAACTTAACTATTTGTTCCAGCAATCTGGTCAAATGCATTAAACTCTTTTCATTATTTGTAAAATTGACCATTTTTATTTCGATTGATACAATTTTTGAAATGTACAAATCCTGCTTTGAAGAGTATATCCTTACAATTAAGTGCATTATGGTCTTTACGGATTTAAAAAACTCAAGTCTTAGGCTCACGACTCCACCAACTTCAACTAACAAGTCAGCCGATATCATTGCTAATTATTTTTCAGTAATTTATCTTGTTTTCCACATCTTCTGACTAGTGGAAGATACTTCTTCCTCTTTCCTTTTTGTATTTCTTGTGTTCTTTGAAGCTTTCACTCATGGTGATTGGGTTATTCTTTGTCAATATCTCATGTCTTGTTATTTATTTGTTTTTGTCTAGATTTTTCGTTGATGATTCTTGATTTATTCACTTTATTAAAAACAAATTCAATAAATATAAAAAAAATGTAATAATAATAATAATATTCAATTGGATGAGTGGAGCTCCTGCTTTTCATAATTGTAACACATGAAGTTACATTGCACAATACAAATACAAGTAACACTGGCATTGATGCTCATGTAAATATAATGGAATGGTTTATGAAAAGACTTGTTATGAAACTATGCAAAAAGCAAGTGAAACATCAGATAACATCAATATAATCTCAATATTTACTAAGATAATCTTTTAGCAAAATGGTTTACGAAAGCTTTGCTATGATTATCTGCCATATATCTTAGGCCAACGGTCCCGAACTTCCAAATCATGGATGGAGTCAGCTAAGTCTGGCATTAGTCAACTAACAAGGCAACTTCTTTAGTCACAGTCACAGCCGTGCGGTGACCGTATAGCATAACTCTGCCTAGAGATAAGCTCTCATAACAAAACAGAACACACATCTCAAAGCAGATTTTCGTGGCCCTATCAAGCAACAACCATTTGTGAATATAGAGTAGAGATAGTGGTCGTCGTCGTGGTGGTGGTGGTGGTCGTCGTCGTCGTTGTGGTTCGAGCTCGCATCGCAAGGGGACCATCGGCAATGGAAACGAGATTGTGCAGCAGGGAAACGATGGGTGCTTCCACTTCTTGCTTCCCTCTCCTCTCTTGCCTGCTAATCACTGTTTCCTTCTCTTCTCCTCGTCTCCCCTTCGCCACACCCTCGTTTTCCTATCCTTCTCCCAGATCAGTTCCTCCGCTGCTGACTCCGATGATTCACCGCTTTTTGTCGAGTCCAAGCTTCAGCTACCCCCTCTGCCGCCGGCGAATAACGTCCCCGTCTAGCTTACACCGATCTCTGGATCCACTGGCGATGGGCGTAGTAGATTAAGCGCACGCTGCAAGCCTCTACCACCCGGGCAACCGCTAGCTGTGCTACACCTTAGACCTCGGTCGCCGCCCCGCTGAGCGCCTGGAGCTCGCTGCCTGACATTCGCGGAGATCCAGTTTATCAGAATATAAGAATGTATGGGTGATTACGCGGGCAAATCTGACTTATCGCCGTCCGACGATGGTTGCTGAACAGCTCCACGTGACTTCTTGCTGAGGAGGGAGGGATTGGGATTGGTTTATTAATCTCAGCGCGTCTGACTACCCGCTGGTCACCCAGGATGGTGAGGTTTTCCACTGAAAAATTGTTTTCCTCTTCTGCTAGTGGTTTTGGAAGTGATTTGGGCGTGGGACCGAAAGTTGGAGGCACTATTGTTGTTTGATATGACCTTCTTATACAGGGATGGCTATTATCTGAACAATGTTTTATTTATGTCACCTGAAGGTGAGAACTGGGGGAAATTGTTCCTGAAAAATGGTTATTTTATTATTTTATCATCTTCTAGTTAAAGTTCTGATGGGTGGATTTCCCCAGTTTTATGTGTGATCACTTTTTCTTCTTCTTTCTGTCCATGAGTTCAAACTGCTGAACTGGGTGATGATCCTTTCTTAAATTACATGTCTTTGCCTCAGAACGATTTCACAGATGATAACCAAGGAAGTAGTCATGTATATATATTAAATGCTCATTTCTCCGCTTATATGCGTCTTTTTACATGCTTCCGCAATCAGTGTGATGACATTAACATTTAGCACCATCAGAGCTATTTTTGGTTGGCCTCTTGTTTTTGCTCTTTCCTCGCATTCTGGACTTTTGATTGGTCTCTTGACCTTTGTCTCTTCATGCCTGCTACTATAGAAATATCTGTTTTGGAATGACATTGCCTGGATTTATTGCACTCATAAAGAATGTATTGGTTCTTTAATATAGATAGATGTTGTTTGTGTTGATGAATATGGGATGGTGAGTCTTGTCATCATCTCATACTAATTGGCTTCAGCTATTTTATGATTTTCAACTTTTTCTTTTTGTGTGTTGGTGATAACAGCTGTTCATTGTCTTTCTTTTTATTATGAGTGAATCTGCTATACACACTGTCAACTATGCAAGGCAATGGAATTTTCATTGAACACACAGAGTGACATCGGATGGAAGGGTAAGCTGATCATATATCTGTTTTTGGAAAGGTGTTCTTGTGCTAATTGTTTGCATATGTGTGTGCGTCTGTGATAATATTTTTGGTCTATGTTCAGGTACCAGAGGGCCAAGCCTGTGATCATAGACCTGGGCTATAGTTTGCACAAATCAGATGTTTTCTGGGCTACTGAGAAAAGGAGCATACCCACGCTTTTCAAGCTCTTTACAGGTGAACTATTTCTTTCTACTCTATCATGTTATTTCTGTGGTTCTCATTCTTTTTCAAGATCCTAATTCGGCTTGTTTATGTGATCAAACAAACTTGCTATGGGTCTCTTCTCTTTGGTCTAGCTTCTTTGACAATTGAAAAGCTCTATCTTAAAGAACTTGTACAATGCACATCTTTGTTGTTTTGAATTCGGGCTTTTTAATAAGACTACTTGCAGCATTAGCGTCTTGCATTCTGAAAGCAGTTTTGTTGTAATAGCAAATCCTTCTTGTAGTAGATATGATGAAAATCTCAACTTGGTATCAGTTGAGTTGATTCTGATAGGTGTTGTGGTCTTCGCATGAAGAGATCTTCTGCTATGCTTCAGAAGTGAATGCTGAATAGATTTGTTCAAGCATAAAGGGAAATAGACTAAAGCCATTCATGGATAATTTTGCAGTTAGAGTCTCAGAAGTTCTTAATAATGTGTTACTGTGTTTGAGCAGTCTCTTTTTGTTGGTTTACTGTTTAGTGGTTGGCAACTTAAAGCTAACCATCTATTATACCGATGTCATCACAATTAACTATGCAAATGCTAGAGCATTTCAATTATGAATGTAATCTTGTGCAAAATTTCAGCAATGAGCGTAGACATGGCCATAAGTTGGAGGATGTTAAGTATGGTTCAATGTCCCTTGGTTGTTCGTATTGTAGCCACGAGTCCGAGGCACCTTCATGCAGGCGAAAAGTTGTTTTGAATGCCTTTGACCTTATGTAAGTGCCAGAGATCATTAACCATGAGTACCTGAAGGAGAGTCTTATGGAATGAGGGGCATATGGAGGAAATTATCCTGTTTTCTTCACGAAAACCTATATATATATATATATATATATATATTTCTAAATGCAAAGATCGTGGAGTAGTCAATATGCATTTCAGCGCATTAGCATATCATGCAGAGATGGGAGAAGTGTGTTTGTGTCTTTTAGGATTTGTGTGGACGGTGAGCAGCAGCACATTTTGTGTTAATGGGGCTGCAGAGCGATTAATTCAGTGCACATCTTTCTACCTTTTGTTGTTGATAAAGAGTCTAACACCATCTTGTAATTGAAATATAACTGGTAAGTTTGTATTGCATGTCATCATGTCAATTGCATGCTAGAATGGTATATCTTTTAGTGGAAGTCAGTACTTTGGATATTGTTGTATTACGTATTTGTTCTAGTCAGATTTTCACTGCATGCTGCAGATATTTGTATGTGGGATAATAGTGATGATATTGTTGCAATGTTGTATCACGAGCGCTCGCATGGATGATGCTTACCCATCAGTTCATTTGTGCGTGCGCTGTGGGATGGGACAACCTTCCACGCACTGTCTTGATAGTACTATGCAAACTTCCTCTCTCCTCCCGGGGCTTCAGCACCACGGTCATCTGCGATCTTTGATGAGTTCCATAACACCACTGTCAACCATGACCTGCATTTCATATCATGGGACGAGTCCTCCCAAAAGCAGCATCCACATTTCACTCACTGTGAATGATTTCCAAGGATGGATTGACAGCAATGCACCATTGCCAGAAAGTTTACAGCAGAGATGACCCAGTCCTGAGACAGGATTGACGAGGAGATCTTGGGCCGTGATCACAGTGGGTTTGTGCGGTGGGTGGTAGATGCTGTAAAGAACACTTCTGATGTGAATTACTGCGGTGGGGAGTATAAAGCGACCTCAGGCCTGGAGCCGGCACATGAGGAGTTGAGAAGCTTGTATTGGGTGCTTCTCAGCCAAGATGATTTTGACAAGAAACATTGTGTCGATGACGATAAAAATAAAATACGGTGGTGAGATCTTTTTAGTTGCTACAGTGGTTGATTTACTCATGCATGCATTTCTTGGGGAGCTGCTGCGTAGTGTGGAAAGGTTGTAGCTCACATGGATCATCAAGAGGATATTTGTAATCAGTGTTTCATTATTGTTACCATGGAGAACAAGTTAGTTTTTTTGGTTAGGCGTGGTGAGTGGCAGATGGTTGGACTGCATTTCTCTTCAGCCTTCATTAACCTGTTGACTCATTTACAGTCATATTGTTATTAATGGAGCCTTATTATTATTATGTACAATTTGATTATCTAATATCTATTTAAACTGAATCGATATTTATTTAAAGATTTACAAAATGGGCAAACTTACATATAGGGTTTATCGATATGTAAAATGAAATGTCCATCAGCTCTTGTATGGTTGCAGGTTGTGGCTCTCTTTCTGCCAGCACTCTCAGCCTGTGCACACTACTATCCGAGCAGAATGGCGAACATGATGCTGTGCTCCCGCGCTTAGCAACACGGTGGCGGACGGGTGAAGTCCACTGACGCTGAAATACTTCAGGAGGACACCAGACCCATTATCGCTCTTTGATGGTATGTGTATCTGTTCTTATCATTATAGTGCATGCCACCGTTTGGTTTATGATGGATGGTCACCTAGGGTGTGTAATCTATGCAATGGAGGTGTTCAGTTTGTCGTGACAGTCACAATAGTGTCCATGTTTCTGTGTTTTCTTTGATTTGATCATTTTGACTGTGAATACCAGTATGAAACAATGGATGAATGAATGAGTATAGGAGGGATCAGGTGAGCTTTGGTGAGTCCAGGAAGAAACAAGGACAGTGCAGTAGGTCTCCTGATATTTCAGCGTCATTGCTGATTTGAAAGACAGAAATGTGTATGAATCTTATGTAACATTTGCCTCCGCATAATGAGTTAGAGATTACTAATGATCATCATCATTCATGTTTTGTAGTGCGGATCATATGTATCAAGTCAGGCTTGGTGCTGATTGCCGGGTACCTTCAGGTTCCGTTTCCCCCAGTTTGCCTTTTCTTCTTCGATTGGTGCCTTTATTGTACTTACTTACAATCATCCTATTTATTATTGTTTTGTTTTTTGGCGTTGAGGATATGTTTCCTCCTGATAGTGTAAATAGATATTATTCAGGTTCATCAGAGACATTGCTTCAACTTCTGTTTAAGATCAGATTCTATCAGATACGGAGCTTGCTTTGTTATTTCCATTATTGTTATTTATTTTGATTTTAGTTGGTTCCTAATAATCACTTTTATGATTCATTTCCTCTCATATTTGTATCACGCCCTTCATATATATGTATTGTTTGGTGTTAAAGTGTCAATTCGAATTTAAATTATATATATATATATACGATGGAGATGGGCGTGACATTTGTGGTCCATATCACAAGCCGTTGTTGGATCGTGAATGAGTCATATTATAAATTATACACATTTAAGGCTGTTGCTTGCTATCGGGTGTATCGCGGCCCGTACTAGGGACGTTGGTCGTATAGTTATTACGGCCACACAGTCACAGGCCCTATATATAAGCGTTAATTACTGACTCCTTCCTGTACTTTCTTTACTCATTTCCATAGATTCGAAAAGCGCATTACTACTACAAGTTTAGTATTCTCTCTCACTTCATTCGACAACCGGCGCTAGGAGTTTACTCAGAGCCCCAGGGAGAGAGCTCGATGGTTTCGCCACGGCTTCCTCCTTTATCATCAAAACTGGCCCATGACCCCTCACCTCCGAGCCCGCGCGGCATTCCGAGCTCTTGCACCGTCAGTTTCACTCCCTCTGACCACTCCAGAACCTCCTTACATCTATCAGTTTGTATTAACACTGCCTTCCTTTTTCTTTTTCCTTTTGTTCTTTCTATTGTAATTTATGATTTTGCTGCAGGCGAGGCATCTGATCATTAACTCAGGTTCAGTCCATTCGACTTCGGATTCTCCCTCCTATTTCTCTTATTAACATGGATGCTGATAGTAAAATTCTTGTTCTTCTTATTATTATTATTATTATTATTAAATTTTTTTTGGGTGAAATTTCTTTCTTTCACACCAAGTTAATTTTGTATATTCTGGAATTCATCCCTTTAATGTTCTTGAATTTTGACCTCTGATAGTATTTTGTTGACAATTACATCTTGAATTTTGATGACATGGACATTCGGATGGTAAGATTCTGGTTTGTAATGGGGAATTGCTGAAATTTGGTTTTCAACTAATGTTTTTGTTGAATCACATTAACTTGAGAATTTTGATGACATGGACATTCAGGTGTGGGTAAGATTCTTGTTCACTTTTTGGGTGAAAAATTTTCTCTTTTATGTTGATTGCATGTCTTCTTAATTTATCCCATTAATTTTTCGGGTGTCCATTAGCCTAATATTTTTTACCTCATAGTTTCTATATAGTGCGTTTATGTGGTGACTTTTTTGCAGTTTTGAGCTCTAAGCTGAGTAGTGAACTCAATCTCAATGAAGTAGAATCGTTCAGTTGCTTGTTTCTGCTTGCTAATAAAAGGGTATGTTTCTTTATCTCTTTTTATTTTGGGGTGGGGAATCAATGGTTTGGGAGATTGTGTTTCATCTCGTTGTGTGTTTATTCATAGTGATGGGTTCTCTTGGGCAGACACTTTGAGATTTTCGGCTTGCTGCTGGACTATGGTATGCTGAGAAGAGATTTGATAACCTCTCTTTACACTCTCCTCGGCAGATGTGTACTGATCGTGTGATCACCAAATCATTTCTTTATAGGTCTGTTCAGGGTTTAATACTGACTGAAGTTTTGTTAACAGATCAGTAGGTTGTTCCTGGACAGGTCTAGAGACTGATCCTTTGTCAGATGTTCGAAGTACCTTAGGAACTATTTAATTCTGGACTTCAGACATCCTATCTACCATAAAGGTGGGAGCTTTCCAGGCTTTTGTGGTTTAATATTACATTTGGTTGTTTCCCGTCCTTGAGGCCTTGAGGGAGGGCACTAACAATTATAGCACTTTTTGTTGGATTCAATGTAACTCTCTGGTGGAGCAATACTTTCATAGATGTCTGTCGTTTACCCAGAACATATTGCTGATGGATGCCATAGGCCTTTATTTTAGTAGGACCTTAATTTTTTGAGTTCTAAATCACTTCTACTGATTTGGGAACCCCAATAAGGAAGAACCCTCTCCGGTTAGCCCAAATTGTAGGCATATGCTTGATTTCAGAGGGCTATTGTCCATCGTCAAGATATTGTTCCCGTGAAAGATTAACTCTCAGTCATTGCCTCGTTCTATCTGCCGGATCGGTATTAGCACTTCTCATTGAATTTTCACATATGATTCTTTTGGCCAACTATCATATTTGTTACATCATGAATGGGAAAGCTGTTATTTATTTATTTTTTTTAAATTTGAGATTGTTGTCAGGGATGATACATTTCTTCCACTGTTTTTATATTCTTTGGTTCTACCATGCTTGTATTCTTGCAAATGAGTTTACAACATTTCAGCAGTAAATGAGCAGAATGTACACTTCTTTGTTTAAGGTTGCGCCCTTGTCATTTTAGAAGTAACATCATGTGAACTGCACATTAGATGCCCCGACTGTCATAAAAAGCACACATTCTTTACCTTTTTGTTTAATAAGGATTTGGGTATTGGTTTCTAGTTCCTGCCAGATTATTCTGTAACCACTATTTCATTTTTTGTTAAATGTATAAATAACAATACAGCCCTAAGTTAAGTGTTGCTAAAACAGACTTTGTGGTTCCCTTTTTCACTTTTCCTTTTGGGTGAAGATCATGAGTTCAGAGATATAAATCCTTAGATCTAACTATTGAATTTTGATATCAATGCTTTTTTAAGACATGTCACAGTGTTTGATTCAAAATGTTTTTTGTCAATGGCTTTTAGATCTTGAGTAGAGCTGTCTTCTAGACAGTAACTTGGTTGGTGGATCAGATTTCAGGCTGAGAGACCTACTACCTTAAATTTATGGCTTTATAATGATTTCCCACCAGGGCCCTTATACATGATCAATACATGCCCGGCATAATTTTGGTGCCAATATATATTTACCCAGGCTCAAAGATGTAAAGATGTTTTAAATTCTGAAGGATTGTGCAGCTGAACTTAATAATGGTGGTGACACAATGTACTTAATACGTAACCA
>NW_024087538.1:0-11324 GCF_009730915.1 Dioscorea cayenensis subsp. rotundata | reverse complement strand
GAAAGTTTTGATAATTGTCATACAAATTGTAAATCAACACTTAGTAGTATTATTAAGAAGGTCAATTGTGTTGGGCAGATAAAACATGGATGTCTAAATCGAGGGTAATTACTATATTGAATAGCATAAATATTCATTATTTTTTTATGTTATACACATGTTGGTGGACGTTACATTATTATATATTTGTAGGTTTGAGTGTTGAACCTATGAATAATGTTGTACACAATCTTTGATTTGAACCTCGAGGGCCTGTTAGATTTTTATGCTTGCATTAAGGGGTAAAACCTAATTCGTTTAGTAGTAGTAATTTTGCATGTTTATAATGGATTTTATGTGAATAATGGGGCAATAAGGTCATTTGGATCCATTTCTTTGATTTTCTATTAAAGAGACGAATTAGGTCATTTCCTATTTATAAAAATAAAAATAATAAAAAAATGAAGATGAATGAGAAAAAGCACAACATATGCCTTGCCTTGCTAACTCTCTTCTTCACTTCTTGCTTCCTTGCTTCTTGTTCTTCTTGTTCGACCGAGCATAGACTTAGAAACAAAAATCTTTCACGGCCGAGACTTTCGGCGGGCCTTCAATCTCAAACTTATTCCTCTCTCACTCCCGAGTCCCATTGAAGCCCTAAGATCCATAGTGTTTTGTTTCCGTATTTCTACCAGTATTTCTAGTTTTTAGGAGAATTGTATAAAACTTTCGATTTCTCGTGGATGCGATGATTTCATAGGCTTAAAGCCGAAGCTGCAATGATTTATAATGGCCATGTGAGGATGTTGTAGAAGAAAATTTTCATTTAGAGTTGTAAATTGGGAGAAAACTATGGTATAAGGTTCGCGTTCTCACTGAGCTTGATTTCGAAATGACTCGTAGCACCGAAAAATTTTGAGCCTTATCCGTATTTCTTTTGGTCGCGTAGCAAGCTCTTTCTTGCCACGACTCATTGGAGCTAGTTTTTACTCCATTCTCGAGATCAAGCTTTGAGATCCAAAATGACGATGTTTTGCCTAAACCCTAATGTTTTGTGATGAGAGCACGTATAATCGTATTTTATACATTTTCTTGTGATTATCATTCTTGTGTTCTATTAAAATTTGAATTCCTGCTTGTATCTAGGTGGTGGCATGCCTCCGAGGAAAGGAAGGAGCTCGCCGATCACGATGTAGTCGGCGGACGAGGCGACCGGTTACGGTGAGTGGTTAAATTTGATAATGTGCATAGGATTTAATAAGAGTACTAAAGTATTTCTTCATGTGTGTTTATCACATAAACTTGATGATAAATTGACTTCCTTTTGATATATATATATATATAGTCTGATATCTACTATGAAATGGTATATAGCTAGATATCTTTGCTTACCTACATATTATTTCGAAATTGGCTACAAACTAACGTTTTGCACATTCCATGTTTATATGCAAAGCGAAACATGGTTTACGTGCATCTTTGTATTTATATGCAAATGAGATATGGCTCTGATGTACATTCGTATTTAAACATCATCAGACAATGGATTAATTGAATTGGGTTAGAAAGAATTATGTTATGGCATTTAGTTTCTTTGACATGATACGGACTTTAAATTCGACATCGCAGCAAGTGTGGCTCCCATGGTCCGCCTGGCGCGGGAGGCGGCGTGGAGGGACCTGGGTTTCATCTCGTCAAGAGGCGCGGAGCCATTGATGTGGGGTTCAAGAGGCGAGAAACCCGGGTCACCACACGGGATCTCGTTTCGCCAACACTCAAGGAAAGGCACCCTTTAAATTTTAAAAAGCTTTAAAATTTTGGTGGTCCTACAATGAAGCGCTACGTATTAGTGTGTGGAAACTGCTTAGCCACTCGTATTTTGAGCTATGTTCATTATGTTTTCAAAAATGTTATTTGATACTATTGATGAATCTTGTGTTATTTGTTAATATGTTGAATACTTGGAACTGATTTTATATGCTATTATTATTTCTTTGAATTACCATTGAAATACTTTATCACTCTGTTATATCTATGCTGACACCACTCACTCATGGTAACACTCGTTTACCTCACCACTCCCTTATCTGTCTTTCGGAGTGCTGACGTTGGACGAGTTGTCTTGTCTGTGCATAGAGAGTTTATCTCGTACTTCTTATTTAGGTTTGTTATAGTATGCATGTACCCTCTATGGATCCACTAGACTTGACCTATATGTGGTTCTTGTATTTATATTTTAGGGTTGTATCCTTAAAACCACACGGTTTGTCTTCGTTATTGTTGCTACTTTGTGTTTAGGGGTTCCTAGTACTAGGGAACCCTATTTGTGATATTTTTATTATGTTGTCTTCTAGTTATATAGTTGTGATAACAGGTTTATATTGAGCCTTCACGGCGACACGAATGTGGGCCGTCTGTGGGACCCACTTCTTGTCGTCGTGGCGGTTGCCACGTGCCCGGTTAGGTTCGGGGCGTGACAATTTTAGTGGTATCAGAGCTAGAGGTTTACATTGATCTTAGTTTAAATTCTCAAATTGTTGATTTCCTTAAAGACTAGTGGATCCAATTACTGATTTGCATTTAGCATAAGTGCATATGGGAGTTAAGCTTAAAAATTTGTCTCTCTTTGTTCTTTTCAGTTAGAATGCCAGCACAATGTCCACGTACGCGTCGAGGAGCTAGTGTTCCTTCTGGGGAACCTACTCCTGCTCAACCTCCTTCTCCCCATAGGCAAGAGGTCAATTCAGGACATGAGCTCTCTGTGGCGAGCTACTGTGCATGCTCACGGAGTTCGAGGTCACTGTACCTCAGGCTCGTAACCCGGGAGTAGCACCACCACTGAAAGCTCTCCAAAGCTTTAAGGCATATTGGGATGCTCGAGGGTCAGTCGGCCCGACATACTCGGGGAATATCGTGATTTCCTTGGTTATTGAGCTTGTTTGGGGGACGACCCCATCTTGAGCGATGTCATGTACTACCACCACCACCACCCCCAATGCCTTCGATTCAGCGAAGCACCGGTGGAAGGCAGTAAAATCAGTCAGAGCTTAATTTTGTCCAAGCTACTGAAGGAAGCAAGGCAGTTGGGATGTAATGCTTTTGATGGTTCAGGTGATGCTATGGTCACTGAGGAATGGTTAAAGAGGTTGCTTGCTACTTTTTGAAGACATGGGCATAGAAGATGAGTTGAAACTAAAGGTTGCGATCGGGGCTTTTGGAAAAGCAGAGCAAGGATGCGGTAGGGAAACTCTGAAGGGTCGTTCAGATATACCACTGACTTGGTCAGATTTTCTCTATGAGTTTGATGAAGAATATTACACTAGATTTCACCGTGACGAGCGACAAGAGTACATGAAATTGGTTCAGGAAATAAAGGCGTTGGCGAGAATATGAAGCAGTTTGAAAAGAATTGGCAAATTTTGTACTGAGAAATTGTTGGTGGTGAAGAAGCTTTTATGTTCCAAGTTTGAGGCAGGGGCTGAATCTTAGTATCGAGAGAAGATGGCGATTCTTGGGAATCAAAGCTTCAAAGTGGTTCGATTAGCATTGAGGGTGAGAAATTGGTTCTTGAAGGTAAGCGCTATCGTGAAAATTTGGCCAGAGAAGAAACTCGGATTTTTCAAAGGCCGTCAAAGCGCGACAAGAGTGAGGGTACTTCTTGGGGTTTTTCGGGATCCGATTCGATCGGACCTCCGTCGAGGGACAGGTGGCAATCGAGAAGGGTGCTACATCTGCGAGTGGCGATTATGGAGGAAAATCAGCTGGAAATGTTCCCGGATGCGGAGCTGCAATAGATTCCATCCGGGTCCATGCCGTGAACCATGCCGAGATGCTATCGGTGTGAGGCGGATGGTCACCTTAAGTCGGCATGTCGAGTTGGGCCGTACAACACCGGGGTTCGACACCTCCTCCTGCGGGACGAGCAGTCGGGTCTAAAGGGTGTACCGCCTACTACTTCTACACTGTTGCCCCTACCGGATCGATTCTTTGCTAGTAATAGTCCACAAGGTGGAGCAGCACGACCTCGAGACCCGTTCTCGGACGAGTTTTTGCCATGACCAATGAGGAAGCCGAGGACAGACCCAACGTGATTACAAGTACTGTATCTATTTTTCAGCATGATGCATATGTATTGATTGACTCAGGGTCAGAGAGATCTTTTTATTAGCCTTGCATTTTTCATATCATGCCGATAGAATAGCCTCCCCATTAGACTGTGAACTTCTGATACAAACACCTCTGGGTGAAGAGATTGTCAGGGAGGTTGTTTTTCAGGGATGTCCTATCAAAGTGAAGGGTGTAGATTTTGAGGCAGATTTGATTCCATTGGAGATGCGAGATTTTGATGCCATACTTGGTATGGGTGGTTAAATAGGCATAAGGCTTCCATTGATTTGCTTCAAGAAGGAAGTAACTTTGCAAAGCTCTCATGGACTGAGTGTTGTGTTTGAGGGTGAAAGGAAGGTTCTTTTCGAGGGTGTGTAATATCTTACGTGGAAGCGAGGAAACTTATGCATAAGGGATGTGAGGGTATACTTGGCTCACATAGTAGATACAAGAATTGTTGGACCAAAGCGTCATGGATGTTCCTATTGTCGAGGGAGTTTGAGGATGTATTTCTGAGGAATTGCTGGATTGCCTCGGACCGAGAGTTTGAGTTTGCTATTGATTTTGCTACGAGATGCTGCTCCAATCTCCATTCCTCCGTGTCGCATGGCACCAGCAGAACTTAAGGGAGCTGAAAATACGAGTTCGAGGATTTGGTGGATAAGGGGTTTGTCGCCCTGAGTGTGTCACCACAGGGTGCGCTCGATTCTCTTTGTGAAGAAGAAGGATGGTTCTTTCGAGTTGTGTATAGACTACGGCGGTTGAACAAGGTGACTATCAAGAATAAATATCCTCTACCCAGAATCGATGATTTATTTGATCAGTTGCTTGGGGCAAGAGTGTTTTTGAAGATTGATCTAAGGTCTGGTTATCATCAGGTGAAGATCAAGGAAAGTGATGTGCCGAAAACAGCATTTCGCACACGATACGGGCATTATGAATTTTTGGTCATGCCTTTCGGTCTGACTAATGCCCCAGCTACTTTTATGGATCTAATGAACAGAGTCTTCAGACCTTATCTCGACAAGTTTGTAATTGTCTTCATCGATGATATTTTTGATCTACTCGACAAATGAAGAAGAGCATGCGCAACATTTTGCGTGCTGATATTCGAGATCCTTCGAGAAGAGAAGTTGTATGCTAAATTCTCAAAGTGTGAGTTTTTGGTTGCATGAAGTGGTCTTCTTAGGGCATGTTGTATCCGGAGAAGGAATACGTGTGGATCGAGAAAGAAAGTTGAAAGCAATCATTGATTGGGGAACAACCAAAGAATGTGATCGAAAGTTCGAAGTTTCCTAGGTTTGGCGGGTTATTATCGGCGTTTTTGTGGAGGGGTTTTTCTCGATTGCTTTGCACCTTTATCACGATTGACTAGAAAGGAGGTAAAGTTTGTTTTGGGATGAGAAGTGTGAGAAAAAGCTTCAAGGAATTGAAGAACCGTTTGACTTGGTGCCCTGATGCCTCTACCTACTAGTGGTAAAGAGTTTGTAGTGTTCGGTGATGCTTCACGACGAGGGTCTTGGGCGTGTATTAATGCAAGATGGGAAGGTAATAGCTTATGCTTGGCGACGAGTTGAAGAAGCATGAGTTGAATTACCCTACCCATGATTTGGAGTTAGCGGCGATGGTTTTTGCCACTGAAGATTTGGCGACATTATCTTTATGGAGAAATGCTTGATTTATACTGGATCATAAGAGTTTAAAGTATTTGTTTACTCGAGAAGGAGCTAAATTTGAGGCGGCGAAGATGGCTAGAGTTGATCAAGGATTATGATTTGGTGATTGACTATCATCCGAGGGAAGGCCAATGTGGTTGCGAGATGCGCTAAGTAGGAAAAACTTCCACTTCTTTAGCTTACGCTACAACATCTTATCGGTCTCAACTTACGAGCTCTTGAGACATGGATGTGAGACTTAAGATCGAGCCAAAGGGAGTTTTGTTGGCAAATTTTGTGGTGAGACCATCATTCTTGGAGGCAGATTCGGAAATCTCGGAGAGACGAGATGAAGAGTTAATGAAGAAATACGAGGCGGAAAAAAGGTGAACCTAGCGATTTTGGGCTTCGCATTGATGGTATTACGGAATTTCGGGGAAGAGTTTGTGTTCGAGGGATGCGAGAACTCAGAAGTGCTATTCTGGAAGAAGCTCACTCCTCAGCCTATACTATACACCCAGGCAGCACTAAGATGTATCGTACGATCAGGAAAAATTATTGGTGGTCTGGAATGAAGCGTGAGATCGCGAGAATTTGTAGCAAGATGCTTAGTTTGTCGACAAGTAAAAAGCGGAACATCAACGACCCGGTAGGGACTATTACAACCTTTACCTATTCGAGTGGAAATGGGAGCATATTACTATGGATTTCGTGGTTGGGTTACAGCGTACTCTTCAAAGGGCATGTGTTGTGTGGGTTATTGTGGACCGTTTGACAAAAGTCGAGCCCATTTTACGGCCATTCATACCAAATACCCTTTGGAGAGTTAGCGAAGCTATTTATAAGCGAAATCGTTAAACTCCACGAGTACTGTTTTCAATTGTATACGATCGTGACCCGAGATTTACATCTCGGTTTTGGCCTAAGTTTCATCAGGGGCTCTTGGGACAACTTTGAGATTCGATCTTGCATATCATCCCAGACAGGGACTGGTCGATCGAGGCGTACAATTCGAGACACTTGAGGATATCTTTGAGGGGCTTGTGTTCTCGATTTCCAAGGAAGTTGGGACAAGCACTTACCTCTAGGTGGAATTAAACACAATAATAGCTTCCATGCAAGTATTGGTATGGCACCTTATGAAGCTTTGTATGGGCGTGAAAGTGTCGAACACCCCTACTGTTGGAATGAAGTTGGTGAAAGAAAGTTGCGAGTGTGGAACTAATTGAGGGTAACCACGAGAAAAAAAGTGAAGGTAATTCAAGATAGGTTAAAAAGTGGCCCAAGACCGGCGAGAAGAGCTATCTTGATAACGAGGAGAAGAGATTTAGAGTTCAAGTTGGTGAGAGAGTTTTTCATGAAGATATCTCCTTGGAAGGGAGTAATTCGGTTCCGTAGCGAGGGAAAGTTAAATCCTCGCTATATTGGGCCATTCTTGATACTTGAAAAGAATTGGGCGATGAGCTTATAGATTACTGATTGCCACAGAGTTAGAAAGATCCATAATGTTTTCCACGTTTCGTTGTTGAAGAAGTATGTACGGATCCGTCGCATGCACTTGAAACACCTCGGTTGAACTTGAGAAGATTTGACTTTTGAAGTGAGACTGTTCGTATCCTTGATCGGCTAGAAAAAAAGTGCTTGAGGGAAAGGTGGTGCCGGTTGTAAAAAGTTCTTTGGAGAAGTGATCAGATTGAGGAGTTGACTTGGGAACTGAGCGGTTCATGAGAAGGAAATATCCTCATTTATTCGAGTGAGTTGGGTAGTGAAATTTTGAGGACAAAATTTTTTTAAGGAGGGTAGAGTGTTGTACCACTGTCACGATTTGAGACCTCGGGCCTATTTAGATTTTTTTATGCTTGCATTAGGGGATAAAAATGGTCATTTAGTAGTAGTGGCATTTTTGCATGTTTGCATGGTAGCTTTTTATGTGAAAAATCGGGGGCAATTCAGTCATTTGGATCCATTTTATATGATTTTTTTCTATTAAGAGGGCAATTAGGGTCATTTCCTATTTTTAATGAAATGAATGAGAGAGAAAAAAACCTGGAACCTTCTTTTTCCTTCTTCACTTCTTGCTTCCTTGCTTCTTGTTCTTCTTGTTCGGCCGAGCATACCCCTAGAAGAAAAAAATTTTCCGGCGAGAATTTCCGGCGAACTTCAATACCAAACTCATTCCTCTCTCACTCCCGAATCCGGTAAGCCTTATATCCAATGTTTTTTTGTTTTTGTATTTCACCCGTATTTCCTTGTTTTTAGAAATATAAAAAAATTTTCGATTTCTCCATGAATATGATGATTCATAGGCTTAAATTGAAGCCAATGATTTATAATGCATGTATGAGGATGTTGTAGAAGAAAATTTTTCGATTTAGAGTTGTAAATTGGGAGAAAAATCCATAGTATAAGGTTAGGATTCTTGTAGCAATTTTCGAAATTTCTGTAGCACCGAAAAATTTTTGAGCCTTTTCTACGGTATTTCTTTGGTCCACATTGAAGCTCTTCTTACCACGAACTCATTGGAACTAGTTTTACTCCATTACGAGATCGTTTGGATCCAAAAATGAGCGATGTTTTTGCCCTAAAACCCTAATATTTTTGTATTAGACATGTATAATCGTATTTTTATACATTTTCTTGTGATTATCATTCTTATGTTCATTAAAATTTGAATTCCCTGCTTGTATCTAGGTGGCGAGCGTCCTCCAAGGGAAGGAGCTCGCTCGATCGGTGAGTGCGTCTCGGGGCAGGAGGCAGTGGTTACGTGAGTGGTTAAATTTATAATTGCATAGATTTAATAAGAGTACTAAAGTATTTCTTCATGTGTTTTATCACATAAACTTGATGATAAATTGACTTCCTTTGATATATATATATATATTTTTGAGTGCAATTTACTTGAAATGGTTAAAAACTAGAATGCTTATACCTATTTATTTGAAAAGAAACATGTTTACTTGCATTTCCGTATTTATATGCAAATGAGATATGGTTTGATGTACATTTCCGTATTTAAACATTGTATGATGGATTATTTGAATTGGAAGTTAGAAAAGAATTATGTTGTGGCATTTAGTTTTTGATGGTGACAGCGGACTTTAGTCCGACAACTGCGATGTGGGGTTCCATGGTCCGGCTCGATGGGAGGCGGCGTGGTTAACCCCTGGTTTACCCCGGGTCAAGAGGTGCGTGAGCCATTGACGGGGGTTCATTATGTGAGAAACCCGGGGTCACCACAGGGGATCTCGTGTAGCCAACACCAAGGAAAGGCACCCTTTTAAATTTTTAAAAAGTTTTAAAAAACTCCTTGGTGGTCCCCACGACTAGTCGCGCCCACGATTAGTGTGGGAACTGTTTTTAGAGCCCGACTGTATTTTTGGAGCTATGTTCATTATGTTTTAAAATGTTATTTGATTTTACTATTGATGAATCTTGTGTTATTTGTTAATATGTTGAATACTTGGAACTGATTTTATATGCTATTATTATTTCTTTGAATTACCATTTGAAATACTTTATCACTCTGTTATATCTATGCTGACACCACTCACTGGGTAACCTCTGTTACTCACCACTCCCCTTTTTATCTTTTCAGACTGCGACGTTGGACAGAGTTGTGCTGTGCAGCAGTAGAGGTTTATCTGTACTTCTTATTTAGGTTTGTTATAGTATGCATGTACCCTCTATGGATCCACTAGACTTGACCTTATATGTGGTTCTTGTATTTATATTTTTGGGTTGTATCTTAAAACCCTGGTTTGTGCTGTTATTGTTGCTATTTGTGTTTAGGGTTCCTAGTACTAGGGAACCCTATTTGTGATATTTTATTATGTTGTCTTCTAGTTATATAGTTGTGATAACAGGTTTATATTGAGCCTTACGGCGACCTGAATGTGGGGTCGCTGTGGGACCCACTTCTTGTCGTCGTGGCGATTGCCACGTGCCCGGTTAGGCTCGGGGCGTGACAGTCACATAATGGGAATGGAATGGAATGAGACTTTAGGAAATAAAATAAGAATGAAAACTGTGTTAGGTTGTAAGAATATTGCATTGAGAATGGAAAAATAAAATAAAGAGGAAACATGATAAAATTACTTTTATACCCTTAATACACATGAATATAATTAATCTCTAAAATGTACATTTTAGTCTTAATTAAAAAAATGCATAATTATGATCTTTGTAATATCTATTAAAGTTTGTTTTAGCCTATGTCACTTACATGGCACCAGGTAATAATAAGTCCAAGTCTTACCCCATAACGAGGTGTCAAAGAACAGACAAGTATAGTGGTGTATTAATCACGGTGGCTTAACAACATTTTAAGATTTCATTAACTTGGACAAACATCACATGGGACGATTAAAATTCTACTATATATATACCCATAAGATATTTTAGGAACTAAACTCCACTGACATGCTATCCTAAAGAGGAGGAGAATGACATCCTCTCAGAATAGTGAATGAACATTACTACTACAATACTTATATATACAATATTAATGTACAATATATGAATAGTATTATATAGTACTATCGACCCTAAATCTACTCGTTCATTGTTCCCATACCATTATACTACGCCAAGTAATTAATATTGCCTTTTGAACATTGCATGAGATAGATATATTTTATTGTTACAGTTATGGGAAAATTGCTTGCATACCCCTGCAAAACCATAAAATTACTTAAATACCCTCATAAAAATACTATTTGCTTGCATACCCCATAAAACTAACTTTTTTACTTATATATCATTGTCGTTAGTTACCATTAGCCATCGTTGCGATTTATGGAATTAACCATAGTTCTCACTTAATCCAATTTAACAAAATTACCCAATTACCTTTAATATCATCCAACCTAAGCTATTTGAGAAAAATTCCCAAACTTCTCAACCACTCAGCAACCATTTTTTGAGGTTCCCTTCTCACCAATCCCTTCAAACCACGCCATCTCACTTACCGAATCTTTCAAATCGGCGTCAGAGACGTCCATGCCGTCTCCTGAGGTTTCAACCCAACCATACTAGACCATCTCAACACCGGCTATGCCCGACACCGTGGCATTTGCTCATGTGTTGTTACCTTCACCGTTAGATATCTTAGCATGATCAATGCCATCGCCGGAGCTTACTCGGAGAACCTCCCAATCATGATCATCGTCAACGGGCCAAACACCAACTCAAAAATTCATGATTTTTAATAATTTTTAAATATAATTAAACCGTATATAAAAAAAAATTACGTTGGTTATCTATAATTTAAATAATTTAAAGTTTATAAAATATAATAAAAAAATTGATGGATATATTAACAAACCCATAATAGTCATTTGTTTAATGAAATGAGTAATGTGAAAAAAAAAAAAATTAGAAGGGTATATAAGCAAACCTATTTTGGTAATTTACCCTTATTTCATCCATTGATTTAACACCATTAAGAGTTAACTTAACTATAGGGACATATAAGTAAATATAATTGATTTGTAGCGGTATACAAGCAAATATCATTTTTATAAGGATATTTAAGTAAATTCATGATTTTACGGGGTGTATGCAAGTAAAAACCCTACGTTATTG
>NW_024087537.1:0-62814 GCF_009730915.1 Dioscorea cayenensis subsp. rotundata | reverse complement strand
CATCAAACAAGTGTCCTATCTGCAAAGTTCACACTCAGGTGGATGTATAACCTTAAAAACAAGACTTTGAATAATAAGCTATGAAACAGGCTGATGGGCAACTATCTCTCAAGAGATTACTGTCTCAGATGCAAGGTGGAAATAAAATATAAATGAAGAAGAAGAAGAAAGACAGACAAACCAAAAGTTTGATGATCAATGTAAATCCGTGAGTAAAAGTTTTAATGCTTTTAGTTTTCTCCTAGTTTGCAGGTGGATTAAAAATGCAAAATAAACCTCAACATTAACTGCAACATCAAACAATAGCCACTTTGTGTACTGTGTAGTAGACAAACAATGTTTTCTCTTATTTTATGTCATTTGCAAAAGTATCCCAGACTTCTGCAGAAGCAGATAACTCCCCAAAACTCTGACGTTCACAAACTTTCTATAATCTTCATCTATGCACAAAACTTCCATAGTTTAAGAAAACTGTAGAGAAAAGAAAAAATTCTCATATTCCAACAAATTTCATTTATTTGTTTTCAATATTCCATCATGGTAATAATTAAGTACCCTCAATCTCCTTAAGAGTATGGGAACACACACAATGCAAAATTAGGATTGCATACAATTTTCCAGAGTCAGGTTCCAAATTTTAAATATCCAAGGCAACTAACCATATTATAAGTAACAGTTGAGAAGAAATATAGATCATTACAATAACAAAAATCATAGTAGATGTTTACTCTTTATTAGTCAGAAGGGCAAAAGAGCAAGCTCATATCTCATTTATCCTCATTTAGTGATAAAATGCATTAGAAAATACAAGCCAACATACCCAGTGAAGGCCAAGGCCAACAAGGTTCAAAGCTAACTAATTTCCTAGCAACCACAAAAATAATGAAATTCTTTTCACCAACTGATATACAAGAAATGAGACCAAGGCCTCAAACTATGTCTGAGATCAATAAATTAAAAAGGTAATAACAATTTCATAGCACTTAAAATTATGCCAAATCAAAGTGCAATCATGGTTTATAGAAGATCGGATGACAAAAGCCTATGTTAAATTTATAGACTAATAGTGGATAACTGAAAAGTAATGACAGTGCTATGATAATGAATGATTGGTTACACATAGATCTGATCAACATTTTATGACCACCTAAAAGTCACAACCAGCAAAACAGAAGTTTCCAAATAAGCAGCCAGAAAAAGATATACCTTCACATAATGCATAATAATAATCTTTCTGACGAAACAAGCTCAAGTTCAGAAGTTAAACACCACAAAACACAATGAAAAAAATCTCAATGTATGGCCTTCACCATCAAAGTACTCATCTTCAATATTAAAACTATCAATACATTGTTTATTGGCCAGTCTCACAAATAAAGATATCTTCTTTACCATGAAACAACATTTAAAAAATCCAAAACCTGAAAAATAAAATCTAAGCATGCTTAAAAAGAAGAATAAAAGTGCACAAAATGAGCACCAGACAACCAAAACATCATCCAAACACATCAAGAGCATAAGAAGAACCATAAATAAAGGTCAATCAACAAGAAAAAAAAAACAGGACAAAAACTAAGGAAGCAAGAAAAATAAATAAGAAAATAAACACAAGAATATAGATAACCCATCGGCTCCCCAACTCACCACATGCTACCGCGGTACTTGAGCGTATAGGGGCCTCCCTCCAAATTCCTCCCAAAATGCGTGTGCACCTTGTGCCTCTCCTTCCCGCTCTGATCCAGCAACGCCAACTCAAACAGCGCCCTCACATCACTCCCATCGCTGGCCAACGCAATGAACAGGCTCACATATGCCGCGTTATCCTCTGCGCTCTTCCCATCCGGATAAAAGTATATCGCCCAAGAATACCCACCCACCGTGAAAGTATCAGAAGCCATGTACTTCCCAACCCCCGTCCCTTCGACAACGAGTACCCGGTGATCTTGAACTGGTGCGAGCCATTCACCGTCTCGGTCAGCGACGTCGACGCGGTCTCCGCCGGGGCTTCGCCGGCGACAAGGAGATAGAAGGGGAGGCCGATGACGAAGTATGCCACGCCCCACCGCGGCAAGCCCTGGTAACACCCATGGATGAGATCCGACGAAGCTAAGGTTTCGAAAAAAGAGAAGATCAAAAGAAATTGAAGGGGGACGAGGGAAAGATCTGGATCGATGAAGTAGGGTTTGCTCCGAGGGATCCGAATCGGGGCCTCTCGGAGCGAATTGGGAAGAGATCGAAAGAGAAAAAGGAGAGAAAGAGAAAACTAGGGATTTGGAGAGGGTGATGGATTTGGGGAAATTTGGGGGAAAGAGAACGAGAAGGAAGAGGAAAAGTTTCAAAGGACGAGGGCGTGGTTGGGGTTTTAAAAGGGTGGTCCAAAAGTCGAGTTATATAGAGATATATAGAAGTGAATCGGGATTTTGCTTTCTTTATTAATATATTATTTATTTATTTAATTATTAATTAATATATATTATATATTATATATTTATAGGTATAATTCACTCAACAGTCTATCAAATTTGTCAAACTTACTTTTAATCTTTATATTTTAAATTATAACTTTTTAGTCTCTTTATTAATTTTAATTGAATTATTTTCTTAGTTCTTTTTTATTTATCAATTTTACATAATTCACACTCGATTAAAAAAAATTGGATAAAGTTGGTTGGTAACTTAAAATTTATAAAATTAATATTAATTTTTTAATATTATTTTTATTTAAAATATGCTTTTGAAAAATTATATAATCGAATATAATTTATCGAAAAGTCTAGAAGATATTAAATATAAAGGATAAATTTGAAAAAATAATATTTAATATCAGAAAATTTTCGAATGGATAAGCAAAAGATGAACAAAGTTATAAGCTTTTAAAATGTGACAAATAAAAAGAAAGATAAGGAATATATCAATTTAAAAAAAATAAATGAAATAGCAAAAAGACTAAAAAGTTATAATTTAAAGTTGAGAGAAGCTTTTAAAAGTTATGAGCACTATACAGAGAATTATACCTATATATATCATAAGAGGGAGGGAAAATGGGTTTGGGTTTGGATTTGTTTTTTTTTTTTAAAGAATTTATTTATTGTTTATTTTGATTATTAGAGGGAATTTTGGATATCCCTTGGAGAAGTAAGTAATTTGAATTGAAGCCTTTTATAAAAATTGGATAAATTATCTGAGAGAAATTTAAATCTTTAATGTATCTATCCGTTAATAGAAAAACAAAATAGATATCAAATCCTACAAAGACCAAATTTTATTTTGAATAAAATTAAAGCAGTTGCATATATAAATATATAAGTACACATCTGCTAGAACTATAAGCAATATTTGAGTATAGACTAATATACCCTTGAATAAGTAGATTGAAATTTATATAAAAATTACTATAAGATGAATAATTTATATAATGCAGTTTAACAAATTCTCAAATGTGTCCTACAACTCAGATTAAATTTAGTATCTAACATTTATTTTATTTTATTTTTAGGATAAATACAATAAATGTATATACACGTAAATAATGATAATTTACCCATACACCTTCAAAAAATTGAGTTGCTAACTCACTCTCACAGCTAAAGACATTTGGTACCATTGTGTTCAATGCGATTCAAACCCGCGTAATGAAAATTCCACAAGCCACATGTTACAGTACACAGTAGGACCAGTACCAAACTTTTATTTTTCAACAAAATTTATATATACATACACACACAAATTTTCAAGTGATCTAGGCAAAATCATCATTAAAAGAATTTTCACCAAAGGTTTAAACAAAAGAATCATGCATAGAGCCAACCTTTATAAAATCATAAGATCTGAATGAAACATTCATAAATCCATTTAATTTCATCAAACTCTGACATTTTCTCGGCTAATTTCACTCACAAATTAAAAAACCAGAGAATCGAAAAATGTTCACATGATTCTATCAGCGCAAAAATACCTAAAAACATGGTAGCAACATCCTAATATTTAACAACAAGTAATGCACACTTGCAAACAAATGACGACAACAATGAATTTGGTGTACGAGAAAACAAAACTTCGGCAACCAAACAAAGTTATCTTATAAAGAAACAAGTTTATTTTCGCATGTATCTTTGTCCCTGTGTGGAGTGAGCATCTCCAAGTATAAGCAATGAAAAATTGGAGAAGAATGGGTAACAAAGATTTGAATTGTTTTTATTGTTTTTTTTTTTAAGCATTGGTCCCTTTTTTGACAACAAAAGTAAAAATGAGATGAGAAATTTATCATTTGAGAAGGGGCAATAGTTCATTAAGGAATGAATTCCCATCTGTAATCATCGGTTTACACCTTCGAGAGCCAACTTTGCAGTTCCCCTGCATGGTACATCATGAGACATAATCAGTAGCATGTAAAAAGTGCAATAATTCTCAAGAAATAAAATAGTTAATCCAATAAGAATGTATGTATCTTGCTTGAAGCACAAAATGGGTTTAATTTGCTTCTACAATAGTAAGTCATGATATTAAATATCACAGCCAAAGCATCTTGATAGCTTGTTAATGGTGGGAAGTCAATGGAAAACACAAAACATGAACCCTAAAGCCTTCCATGATGGTAAGTTTCTTATATAGTTATGCTTGCATAATCTCTAGCTGTGAAATGATAACCTTCTACCTGAATTTCTTTTTCTAAATGTTAACCCCTTTCGGCATGTGAACTTCATGAGGCTCTTAGACAACATGTATTTGCTCCCCTCCATCCATCAAGGATGTTGATGAGGGCAAACATGTGGCACACTTGCATGTGTCCATGTTGGATAAAGGGCCAAAACCAACAAATTCATGTAGTTCAGGAACCAAAGTGAACATTTCCTTACTTTATGGGAAAAAATGAATAATAGTCCAAATTTTAGTGGTCACTAGTGGCTTTAATTGAAATTAAAACCATGGCCTCACAAGAAGTGTTCACTAATCACCTTGTCGGAACCCCCAAAACCTAACGAGAGCTATCTTCTTTAAAACTGATAGATAGAAGTCTCTTAATAGGAGCTATTCTTGGAATCTTAAACTTAACATAAAAATAAGATCAATATATACATTTCAGGCATGACAGGAAGTAAAACTTAATGTTGCAAAGCCTCAAATCCACCCTATTGCAATTAGGAATAACATGGAAAATATATGGCACGAGATCCAATACATTCTAAATTTGAATGTTTTAGAACAGTTACTTGAGAATTTTATCTAGGTTAACCATATAGGAAGACAATTGGTAATCATGGGACTTTTCTTTTTGCCCTGTTTGGATGGAATGTCAGGAGAAAAATACAAAAGCTAAGTGAGTTGTATAAGGGGATAGATTAGAAAAAGAAGCAATAAACAATTTGTCATGGAAATGGTGTTTGCATTAGACACCAACCAAATTGAGATAACTTAATCCCGAGATAGAAAAAATTTATCCACATCCTTCCACCACTAAACTCTATTCATCATAGGCTGTTGCTTAAGGGTTGGAGTCGTTGGACTATAGAAAAGGGCCAAAGAAATAGTATTATTCAAAATGTGTGTTTTTATACCAGATTAATTGAGATAACTATATCCCGCAATATAAGGACAAATTTATTCCCATTTTATATGACACTCACATCGTTCCAAGAATTTTTTTCCCATGAAAACATGTAAGTAGCAACACAGAATAAAGGGGAAAAAGATGGGTTGGCTATTCAACTACATAACTCTATTTTTTGGGCTGTTTAGGGATATACTTGGTACAAGACCCCTATCCAGCATTTGTCCACAAGCCAAAAATGGGTGTTTTTCAGTTTCAAAACAATACTACATTTAGAAGGCATCTATTTCCATGTTTGGGCAACAATAAAGGAATAAGCTAGCATGACTCCAAAGCCTAAATTCCTACTGGTTGCCCATGGGAATAGGTCCCTTAAGTCTCCTTTAGTTGTTGATCGTTCATCAACTAAATATATAATCAAGTGATATGACCTAGTTATAAGTCAAGGAGAACTTGAACTATTAATGAACATCATAAAAATTGAAGATTAAAAATTGCACTAATATCATTGGCAATAAAAATATCAACTAAAAGACCATCTTTGTGCCTGCAGTTTTCATGTTCTCACGTCATGATGCTCATTCTCATAGTATTCTAATGCACAATCATTTCCTGTGACTCTATGAAATCAGTTTAAAGTACTACAACATCTTCTATAACAGAGTGAAGGACAGACATGTTCATAACAATTGTCAATGTATCAACGGTAGGCACAACAGAATTGTCATTGTGCCTGCAGTTTCCATGTTCATGACTTCTATGTGCCTGTAGTTTATTTGTTCCCAAATCATGATGTTCATTCTCATAGTACTCTAATGCATAATCATTTCCTTCAACTCTTTGGAATCAGCATAAAGTTCTACGACATTTTCAATAACAGCTTAAAGGACAGGCATAACAGAATTGTCAATGTATCAGCATTAGGCAGAACAGAATTGTTGTAACCATTCCCCAAATTAGGAGAATGGATTTCAAGATCACTTCTATCATATTTAGATTTGGGTTATGTTATGTATAGAAGGAATTGATTTGAGGTTTGTACCATATAAAGAGATCAAATTTGATGATTGCAACTAACCAGATAATTTCTGCAGGCACTAATAAAATGATTATCACCTAGTCATCTAGCAATTGATTAGCATGTCACTGATCAATTCCCAACACAACCACAACCACTGTGCCAAAATCATTTACAAAGCAATTGAACTACCATTTATGGCCAATAAGAGTCAAATTTAGCAAAATAAAACCAGATATATCAAGAAGAGCAATTTTGTAAAGATAAAGGTGAAAACAACACGAGATATCAAGCAAAATGGTTTATCAACAAGAGTATCAACCAACAACGTCTAACAAGCTCCTAGCTACCCTTGACAAAACTGAATCAAGATTGATGACAAAAACATAATTTAAGGCAATATTACCATAATTCAAATGCTGAACCTTAGGTGGCAGGATGGCAAGTGCAGTTTTAGCCACTGTTTTGTGATTTAGGATTAAAAAATATAGAAAGGCTCAACCATACAAGAGACAGACCAATAGGATTGAGGAAATTCAACAAAAGTTTATGGGGAGACGTAAACAACACAAAAGTTTGAAGCTAATGTAATCCAGTTCTGTAGTAATACCAATTAAGAACACAATAGTGAGCAACAGATCAAGAT
Source organism: Dioscorea cayenensis subsp. rotundata (assembly GCF_009730915.1). NCBI lineage: Eukaryota > Viridiplantae > Streptophyta > Magnoliopsida > Dioscoreales > Dioscoreaceae > Dioscorea > Dioscorea cayenensis. The sequence continues at coordinate 55,602 of NW_024087537.1, read as the reverse complement.
GGCAGATGCACGCAGCATGATAAATTAGACAGCTCCCAAGGTTCAACAAGGTGATAAACTTGAATGATCCGAGTGTGCAGGAATTCAGCATGCAAAACTGTCACTAGGAAGATACAAATGGTTGCATTCAAAAGTTTACGTAGCTTCACAAGAAATGATTGGTTACTTGATTGTATTCTAGCGTCCAAGACATAAGAACAATAAGCATACGAACAATATTAACTCAATCCAATGGTTTCTCAAAAAGCTTGGTAATAGTAAGGGACACAAGATAACCAGGGGAAGAAAAAAAAAATCAACTCATAAAATTTACAAATTCAAGAAGCTCTTTCTTTTATCTCCATATTTATGAGTTTGTTAGCTACAATCCTCAAATCCAGTTGTCAACACAAAATCACATCTTTGGTCAAAATTAGATTCTGTAAAATTCCTTAATGTGTATGCAAAATACATTGATCAATTACGGGCCTGCATCCAACCATCCTGATCTATATGCTCCCTATTTTAAAGAAAGTCAAAACGATGACCAAAAAAAATGGATCTGGAATATGGAAGTCCCAATTTCATGCTCATGAAAGAATTGTTGTCTCTATTTACAAGGTGAAATGAAGTCGCATTCATCTGAAAACATACTCAGGTCAGACCAGATCTGACAACAAAATTCCATATTCATTTATAACATCTGTTTTGAATTTCCACTTGATTATCAGTCTTTCTGTCTTGGATGAAAAGTATATGAAGGTAACAGTTTTAAAACTACTTCTAATGCATCTAGAGCAATTTGTTTATACCGTTAATGAATAATTGGGATTTCCTTTTGCACTAGGCTGCTAACTAATACTTCGAAGTGCGACCACCTGTAATGACCTTGACTTCCTGGAGCTGCGGTGCAGGTGATTGAAAGCCACATAGAAAGTAACTAAGCAATCTATCCTACCTTATATAACTAAAAATACAAGCAAATTAGGGAGTAATATATACCTAAAATTCTGGAAGTAACATATACCTAAGAATTGACTACATGAAAGTCCAAATCATTTCACATATGTATCTTAAGACTCCAATATAGGTACAAAGCAGTGTGATTATTTCCACATTTCTTTTCAATATTTTTTGGTTCCTCCTCTATTCAGAAACTAGAAGGTAATTGCATCCATGGTGATCAAGCAAACCCTCCAAATACTCCAAGTTGTTCCACACCCATAAAAAATCATTAGTGCAGGTCATACATGCATTAATCTCCACTAAGGTATTATGTTAACTAGGTAGTAATGAGCCATACTATGAGTAATGATGTTATTTGATACTGCTGAAATCAATAAAGACAAGGCAGAAAAAAAAAAGTTTTGGGATTAAATAGAAAAGGAGAGCAAGTAGAATTTTTTTTGAGAAATCAGCTGAGAGTTATTATAAGAAAGATTAACTCTGTAAGTATTTTACTAGGATCAGATAAGCATTGCAATATGTCTAATGTTTAACAATCCATAAATCATCAAGCTAACACATTTCAGTATGCAACTTTCATTTAAAAATAAAAAATCCAGCATTCTTTTGGTCATATATCTCTCAAAGACTGTAGCCCATACCAGATCTTAAATTCTTAATTTATGAAGCACTAAATTAACACTTTTTTAATCCCATTTGGAGCCACCAGCAGTAGGTACTTAAATCAAATAACCTCCACGGGATCATAAGATCAGCCAACATTCAACCATGAGATCACTTGGAGATGCACTGTTTGGCCAATATTCATATATGATTCAGTTATACAATCAACTCATAAATGATGATCAGAATTTGATCTCTAAAAGAAATTATAGCATACAGCAAGGCATGTTAGGATAAAAAAAAAGTCTAAGATTGCATATATCTTTGAATCAAGCCCCAACTAGGACTAACTCAAGACTAATTCATATAAATCCCCAATAGCCCAAACAGCTGGAAGGATTTTACAGTCTCACAAAATAAGAGAACGCCAAAACAGCTTACTGGATTAAATTACTTGAGGGAGAGCATATTGCCCACTCAATAATCCATGTACAACCAATCACTTTATGTACATTGTGTCAACAGGCAGTGTTAGTCTCATATTAACATTACATTCAACATTTGACTTCCTAAAGTGGACAACTCTTTCATATTTGACCCCCACAAAATTAATAATGGTTTGAATGTGTCGGGGTCAGTGAAGACAATGATATTGACTACTCAATAACATCCATATCCAAGAGTGAAGATTCAAGAAAAGAAATGCCTCCATCTAAGCATTCAACTAGGGTCATTACTTACATCTTCCAATGGCTTACAGGGATGATGCAATAATATCTCCTACGTTAGGAAGGGAAATGGTTTCTCAAGCAATGTTGAGCATCAATACTTATGAATTCATAATGTAAATAAAATGTAAATGCTCCAAATAATATTTCATCATATTATAACATGTTAAAGCTTAAGATGACACTGCAGCTGACAATACAGAGTATTCAAACACGGAGGTACTTTCTAGAATCTTAAAATCCATAGAACAACAATATTATGGATCAATTAGCAACCGTGCATGTGGAACTATGCCCTCCACATTAAGAAAAATACTTCTGCAAGCCTTCTAACTCACCCACGTTCAATTTACTTGAAGTTTAAAGAAAGAAAGGCTGAAAGGGTGGGACAGTTGATTTATTCATCAAAAATGATTTGTTATAAAGTATAAATTTCAAAGTTATTGAGTAGTTTGTGATTATGCATATAGAAGCCTAGGTTTCCTTGCAAATTATAAACCATCTCACTCAAGATGTATGTTTAGAAATCTGGCGTTTAAGAATGATTGTTAGAGTGTTAGACAATGAATATTGGATATAATAATTTGAAGTAGCCGAGAATTCAATTGACGACTAACAGTAAAAGTATCACACCCCTAACTATGCCAAGATTAGAACAAATACAGACGCTATCAAAATTTTAAATTATATAATAAGGACCTGTTCATATTGTTGCTAGTTTTAGTTCTCTAGCTTTCCTTAAAAGCAAACTAAGTGTTTGGCATCATTTCGTTTTGTATTTTTTATGAAGGAAAAAGACAAAAAAGACGAGCAACGCTTTTCTTAAAAAGGCAAAAAATAATTTCTATATTGTCGTTTTGTTCTTCTACAGTTACACTACCTTTTAACTTGGTAAAGTCCATGAAATATTTACATCTAGATACTTGCAAATCTTGCATTTAGAATGGATTAGATTGAAGTATTGTCCTTAAAATTTGAAATAATTGTTAAACAAATACTCTTTTATATTAAAATGATATTTTATTATGATTTTATTTTTCTCAAAAAACATTATTTTTTAAATAAGATATTTAATTTCATAATTAATTAACTTATTTAAAGAGCATTAGTGTTTAATAAGAAATTATCTTTTATTTCATATAAACTTATTTTGGCTCTTGATTAACGAAAGTTTCTTGATCAAATCCATGAGGAATTGATAATTAATTATAGAGAATCGAATACATGTGCACAAGTTCGAAACATAGATATATATGGTTTTTTTTTAATCCCATGAGAGAAGATAAAAGAAATAGCATTATTTTATCTTTTCCATATCGAATGAAACTTTGTCAAATGGCTAATCTTTAGATAATAGAATAATCATGGAATAGATATAGTCATCATTGACATTATAGTTTAAATTATGTATTGTTATGTTTTATATATTTTGACCTCATTCAATAATTTTTTTTATCATGTATTTTAATGTATAATATAATAGCTTTATCAGAAACCATTTAATGTCTGATTTATATTTTTATAATTTTATATGTACATAAAATATACGGTGTTTTATAAACATACACAGAATTTTTTTTTTTTTTTTCTAAAAAGCTAAAAACAAAAGGTAAAAAACAATTTCTGGTTTTAAGAAACAAAAAACCAAAAAACCAAAAAACCAAACATTACAAATTATCACAAACAAGAAGTAGTCCATTTTTTGACAACAAAGTGATTTGCGAGACAATATGGAGGAAGAAAACAAGTAAAGTTAGAAAAGGAAGGACGACAACAGGCTTAGTAATCTTCATAAATCTATTAATTAAACAAATACGATATACTAAAGCTCTTAAATCTACTATAATCCCAACTTTAGATAAGTGACAATGTTAGTAAGTACCCATGAGAATCTTGATATCTAAAAGGTTTAAAAGAATAGCAAGAAATTGCTTCCACTTGCAGATGTCCAAACCAAACCCAGGGGAAGATTGCCAAGAAAGTGCTAACGGTCATGATTTATGAAGGGATATTTATGGATGACGATCTAGATCGAGATTTCAAAGCTATTTGGGTTCTGTGAAGAACATGGCAGACTTCACATACTGAATTTGAATTGCTAAGCAGATTTTGTATAACTATTCTAGACCACATGCGAAATTTTTGATGTTAAAAGAAAGGGGAAACACACTTCTGCAAATTAAAGTTTTACCAAGGTGCAGGAGATGATTGATTCACATAATCTGTTAAAATATGCCTTGGACAGGGCAATGATCATATCATGTGACAATTTTAGAATGACAAGATAAAATGGCGTTACAGATACCTAATGTAGAAACTATTTTTTTTTTACCAGGTAGGTAGAATAGACATATGGAAAGAATTATATCGACTTTGGGAGAGTGTTGCAAGGTATTCAACTCTCAAGAGAATTATAACTTAAACATTCTTTTACAATTTTGTTTCGCATATGATATGTCAAGTTCCCAATGAATGTTTGTTGCAAAGCATATTAGGTTTTCTAGGTCAATAGGGCCTTTTTTTCTGATTGCTAGATTGAGCAGTTAGTTTGTGTATTGATTTCCTTTTTAATCAGATATATTCACAATATGTAAAAACACAGAGAGATGCATTGATAATTTATCCAAACATATTTACACCAGCTTCCAAGAAGAAGGAAATGGTAATCCATCCTTATCCCTCCAACATTGATTGGCAATTCGCTTACTAGATTTAAGTCAGGTCTTATAAGTAATTACTCTTTCCTATCAAATTCTTAACTCTCCCAATATCTTTGATGAGTACCTTATCTTTTACAAAATCAATGAATACAAGAATATCTCTTCTTCAGTCTGAACAACAAGTTAACCAATAAGAAACCAATAAACAATAGATATAGGTAGAGGGCAAGAGTCCAATCAAGTCCTAATTATCAGCTCCAACGCACCAGAAAAAGAATTTCAATTATTCTTAACATATTTATATAGGAATGCTTAGCTTTCATTGTTTTCATAAGTTACAGTATGCTATCCTGATCTTATTAATTGGGAAATAAAATCCTAATAAAGTCATAGTCATAGGAATGGATTAAAGTAATGCCATATTAATCGTCCTAAGAGCTGTTTAGAGATTATGATAAAGAGCCACATCAAATTGAAAGATCAAGTATGGATATGGCTAATGTGTAAACAGCTAGAAGGATCTATAAATGGTTATATTTCCATTCTCAAATGATAAAATTGGCTCTCTTCTAAAATTGACTGTTTAAAAAGCCAGAGAAGTTGACTCACTCCAGATAACTTTGAAAAGCAAAACATGTTACCATCAAAAGTTGTCTAGAGATTATGATAAAGAGCCACATCAAATTGAAAGATCAAGTGTGGATATGGCTAATGTGTAAACAGCTAGAGGGTTCTATAAATGGTTATGTTTTAATTCTCAAATGATAAAATTGGCTCTCCTCTAAAATTGACTGTTTAAAAAGCTAGAGAAGCTGACTCACTCCAGATAACTTTGAAAAGAAAAACACGTTACCATTACCATTCTAGTTTTCTATATCCCTATCTCGTGCCCACATACACAAAGGAAGAAAAGGAACATGAATCACATTTCATATGAGAGACAATTTGTTGACCTCTTTGCAACATCAAGGCTAAAACTCAAAGTCAAATATGGTTGAAAATAAACTACAAGGAAAGGGAGATGTCAATGATAATCTTGGAACATCATAAATCAATTTAGGTAGCATTTCATGACTATTTCATCATGAACAATGTAGGTACCACTAATGCTTACATAATCTTTGAGAAAATGGCATTCAATCAGAGCAAAGGCTCATCACCACACATAATGGGTAACATTCATTCCTAGTTGACATTAATTTACTAACTAACAATATAAAGAAATCAACTCTTACCTCTTACAAGCTATAACCAAAGACAAAGGAATAAAAAAAAATTAGTATAAGCTAAGTTGAAAAGACACATAAACCAGAATATAAACAACAAGAATCAGAAAACATAGCTAGAAAACACAATTACAATCACATTTTCATAAACATAACCAAATTTAAAATTTCAGACAACCTGCAACACTGCATAATTCCAGACATAACATACTTTTAGCAGATGAAAGGTACTGCAAATTCAGTCTCTCAAGCAACGATCTTTCCCACAATGGATAAAGTTCAACTGATTAAAAAAGAAAACATAGATAAAGGGTACTGCATCAAGAGAAAGAAGACTCACTTCCTAGTTCTGCGGGCGCGTTTAGGGCCCCAAGCCTCGAGCTTGGAGACAGGGCAGCCACAGCGCAATCGGAAGAGCAAGACAGCGCGGCCGTTGGGAGGGGCCATGCGGCGAAGCTCAGCTCTAAGACGCTCATAATCGGGGTTGTTACCGCCCTGGCCGCCCTTCCACGGCAGCGCATCGATCGCCCGCCAGGCGGCGTCCTGCGGGGAGGCCCGGATCGCGTCCTCGGTCTGGAGCTGGACGTCGAACTCGAGTGCCTTTTTGAGGCCCTTGCAGTGGGGATTGGCGCAGCGGCGGCGGGACCGGGCGTGGGTGGCGGCGAGAGAGAGGGCGAGGAGGAGGACGGCAAGGGCGAGGAGGAGGAGAACGAGGATAGGGATGGCAGCGGTAAGGGCGAGGGAGAAGGAGAAGGAGGGGAGGAGGAAGGAGATGGAGCGGAAGAGGTAGGAGAGGAAGGAGAAGATGAGGAAGGTGCAGGAGAAGAGGACGAGGATGAGGATGAGGAGGTCGAGAGTGGCGGAAGGGGAGTGCTTGCAAGTGTGGGAGAAGGTGAGGGAGCTAGGGTTTGGATGGGAGGAGGAGGAGGAGAGACGACGAGGACGAAGAGAAGAAGAAGAAGCAGATGGCGAGGGTGCCATGGCGATGCTTCTTCCTCTCTACGATTTCTTTCTTTCTCTTTTTCAAGATCAAAGAATGGGGTTTTATTTTTTTATTTTTTTTTATTTTGCTATCAAAGCTGTGGGCTATTTACCCAAATTCAAATCCTCTTTGTTACAAGTGATAATAGATCTCTAGTGTGGGTTCGGAATTGTAAGTTGAGCTCCGTGTCTTCAAATAAAGATGTATTACAGGATGATCAATCCCTTATCCTGCATACACTGCACCTCTATTTAATTGTGTTTGTTGCATTTGTCAAAAAAAAAAAACAAGTTTTTTTTTACTAGTTGGACCGAATTCAAATCTTCCTGGTTACAACGTGATAACAGATTTCTAGTGTGGGCTTAAGCTTGCTATTTGAGCTCTTTGTTCTCAGGTTAGATCGTAGGACTGGATGACCAATCATTAGCCTACGTACACCTCTAACTAGTTGTGTGTTGTCAAATATGTCAAAAAAAAAAAAAAAGAGTTTTTATTTATTATTTACGGTTACTGTTTTTACTTACTAGTTCATCTAAATTCAAATTATCCTACTTTGCAACATGATTACGAATCCCTAGTATGGGCTCGGGCTTGCAATTTGAGCTCCTCGCCCTCAAGTGAGGATGCAGGGATGGATGACCAATCCCCCGCCCTATGTACATCCTTAACTAGCTATGTTTATCGCATTTGTGAAAAAAAAAGAGTATTTATTTATTATTTATTTATTATTTATTTTTATTGTTTTTATTTGGTAGTTGGTCAAAATTCAAATCCTCTTGGTTGCAACATGATAACAGATCCCTAGTGTGGGCTCAGGCTTGCAATCTGAACTCCACGTCCTCAAGTGAGGATGTAGGGTTGGATGATCAATCCCTAACCCTACGTATACATCTAACTAATTATGTTGTTCGCATTTGTCAAAAAAAAAAGTTTTTATCTATTATTTATTGTTTTTGCTTTTATTTGCTAGTTGACCCGAATTCAAATGCTCCTGCTTGCAATGTGATAAACAGATCTCCTATTGTGGGCTTGGTATTGCCATACGTTTCGAGCCCTCAAAAGAGGAGTTACATTGGGTGGTATGTTCCCTCTCTTCTTTTCCATCGCTCATCTTCGCCTTTTTAATATTCTTGCCGAACTACAACATTCAGTTTTTTTTTCTACATCCTTTTTCATCTCATTGGAGTTGTTGTTTGTTTAGGACCGTGCTTCCTTTGCGATTCTCATTGAAACACGATTTGGTCGATGGCAGTCCAATGCGGCGCATTGGATAGCCACTAGTTATTTATCATTTTTCATAAATGTAAAATCAAAATTCTGTTTGATAAAGAAGCTGCAGAGAGCATCCGTGAAGTGTTCGGCATTATGAAATATCTGGGACAAACCAACAATGCTTAGGGCCCTACGGAACATTGTGGGATAGGAACGTCTCCATGTCACAGGCCATGCTTTCTGAAAATAACTCCCTATGAGGTTATGCTTGATAAAGCAAAAATAAATTGTCTTCAATAAAAAAAAAATAAGCCAATCTACATGAAAATTATGACTACTAATGTAAACCCAAAAAAATACACAGTGACCATGTGTAATACATTGGAAGTCTATATAATAAATATAAATTGAGCATAATACATAGAAAGAGCATTTTTCCTACAAAATGTGTTGAAACACACAATGTGACGTGGAAATATTGAATGTTTTCACAACTACCAAACTAAAAGTAGAAAGGGACACTAGCATAATAGAATGTCTTATTAAGCCATTAGCATTCGTAGTTTTATTATGAGTGGAAAGAAGAAGCCGAGAGATCTCCTACGGTCTCGTTCACTACGTCCACAACGAGGTTGACAACATTCTTGTTGAACATGTAATAACTGTGGCACATGCGTTGGAAGCCAGCCTTTGAGTCAAAAGAACAAATCATATTTGTATACATACAGGGTGACAAACTTTACTCTTACCCAAGAGATATCAATAGCCCAACGCTCATATTTCTTACCAAGCAACGTCTCCCAAGAACTTAGCACTATAAATTGCATCACACATTCTTTTCCTTTATATTTCACCATAGAAAAGGATGTTTCTATACTGATAGCTTTACAATCTTCTAATGGTTGGAACGCCTTTACACCACGCCTCTCCCTAAAGAATGAGTCAAAGCTTGCTAGAAACTCCCAAGAGATAGCTTTGTGGTGAAGGAGAAGAGAGTGTAATGAAGAACAAGGAAAGGAGATAGAGCTTGCTTCTCCTTCAAGGATGCAACTTCAAGGAGTGACATGATTGGGCTGGAGTTTAAAAATTTCCTCACACCCTCACATGGGTAATTCAGCAATTACACAAAAAAAAAAAGTTGTTGTATTTAATAGCAAGGACGGAAGGGTAAATACATAAAAAAAAAAAAAACAAGGGCTTTCTGGAATATCGAAATATCAAAGGGATTGTCTAGGAAGATTGACATCTTTCAAGGCCTCATAAGTAATTTTTCCTTATTTTTATTGTTGTTGTCAATGTTAATATGTATGTTTTTCAATTTTTATCTTGGGGGTTTTAATAATAATTATATAAATTCATGATTAAATGCCTCTCTTTATATTATTATTATTATTACTAGAAATATCTTAAAAGTCTCTCCAAGTTTCACTTATACACAGATTGTCCATCCAAATTTGGGTATTCCCAAAAAAAATCATTCTTTTTTTTTCTAATAGCTTACTTTCAGTCCTTCTATTATAAAGGTAGCCGACGTTGACTGAAATGTCCCTCAGTTTTTTAAGTGAAAACACATAATATTAAACAGCAAGGTCAGATATTAAACATACAAAACAAATATTAACTAAAAGGTAATATATTATTAAGTGAAAATTTATGTGGTTACAAATAAACACGCAATGTTAAATAAAAAATATAATTATTAAGAGGGAAGTACATGTTGTAAGATGGAATAAATTGACAGAGTTAGCTAGTAGTGACTGAAAAGAAAGTAAACTGAAAAAAGAGGGACTTTTTTTGTGAAATTCTAATGTTAGAGGGTCTATTTGGGAAGTTTTAAGACTTTCAGGGACTTATAATTCATTTTTCCTTATTATTATTATTTTATATTTGTCTAAATGCATGCAAACCACAACCCTCAACCATTATTGAAAGCTCACTTAAGGGACTACTGCGATAATAGCCTAGCGGCTAAGGTATTTGATTCCCGTGTAGGAGGTTGAGGGAGAGCTTGACTCCTTCTCAATGGTTGGTTGAGACATTATAATAAAAATTATGTTTTTTGGGGGGAAAAAAGAAAAAAAAGAGTTACCACATTAATACCATGAAAATAATATATTATTAGTATTATTTTAAAGATATACAGATGATAACTGCTTGAGTAGACATATTTTTATATATGTTTTACATGCATTGAGCATCATTTTTACTATGGTTTATGTCTCATATTGTGTATTTGGTGTTCTTTTATGCATATAGGTTGTGAATACCTTGAAGAGTAAAAAGGAAGCAAAGATAGGCTATAAAGACACAATGTTGGGAGTTCTTGTTCAATTCAAGGACCAAGACACGAGAGGAGTTCATAAACATGGAGATGTGTGCCAACTTCCAAGAAAATTCAAGTCAATTCATTAGTTGGAAGGGCACAAAGGCAGCCACATCTTCATGTTCCTTCTCTTTGTGAAGATTGCAAGACCTCTCAAGGATACGTCGATGAAGAAAAGTTTTATAGCCTACCACATGGACGTGTGCCCGGACATGTGGCCTCAAGAGAAGAGTGTTTGAATCGCGTTTTGTGAAAAGTACTGTAGCAAAAGTAATGTAACAGTTTTTACTGTAGCAAAATTACTGTCCACGCGCCCGCGTGGAAATTCCTGCAGCCCACGCGGCTGCGTGGAAAATCCACACGGGCGCGTGAGGGCACGTGACAGGCGCGGTTTTGGGCTTTAAATAGGCCGTTTGCTCTATTTTTCTGAGACTTTTGGCGAGGGTTTTCGCGAGCACTTTGAAGGCAAGGCGGCTAGGGTTTTGGAGGAGGTCTTTGGCGATATTGGGGGGCGTCCATCACCAACTTTGATCGATCTTCTTCCCGTCATAGCATAGAGGGAGCCTCGGCGACCTAGCTTCGGAGAAGGATTCTTCAAGACGTTGGGCGACCCATCAAGGCCATCATCACGAATTTAAAGGGGTTTTACTTCATGGTTTTCATTGCTTTTCATTGTAATAATCATTGTTTTGTAACTTGCTCCATGGAGGGCTAAACCTTAGTAGGTATTTGGGCATGTGAACCCTAGGATCTATGTTTTTGTAATGATTTGCTTTATGTTTCTATTAAATCCGAGTTGATTTGAGTTTTAATCTTGTATTCCCATTGCTTGCTTGTTTAATTAATCCTTGTGGTTGATTGGATTCGCATGATTTGTTACTTTGATGTGAGAGAGGTCTCCATTAGAGTTAGAACTTCAAGGTTAAAGAGGGTTGAGAGGGTGAGTCATGAGATAGTGGAGTGCCCCCTTTTCCTTCCGATTGAGTGTTTCCTATCTCCGTATTCTCTAAACTCAATGCAACCATATTTGGTGTGAGGCGTGAGATTGAGAGATTTCTCCGCCGGGACCTTGTAGGGGGTTAGAGATCCTTCGCCGGGAATTAGGGTTAGATCTATCTTTAGGAATCGGTTTCACTCTTAGGTGTCCCTAGAGCGTATTGCAATCATATAGGGTGTGAGATGTTGAGATTGCGCGATTTCTCCGCCGGGACCTTGTAGGGGACTAGTACCGGTGGCTTGGAGGCAAGGGCCGGTTATTCTTAGATTACCTCGACTCATTAGACTCGGTTTAGAAGCATTTAGTGAATCATGAGCTTCATGTTAGATCCTAGGGGGAGCATTGTCCGGGTACCTCATCTTTATTGATTGAGATCTCCTTTACTTGTTTTCTTGCTCGTTTGCTTGCTTATTAATTCTCTTGCAATTAGTTCATTTCATCACATCCATTGATTTCGACTAGATAACTAAGAATTGGTTAATACTAATACTTCCGTTCCCTGTGGATTCGACTACCCACTCACTGGGGTAATTATTACTTCGACACCAGTGCACTTGCGGTTTACACGCATATTCGGACATGTCAACAGATAAATCATCAATGTATGTATTTGTAATGCTCGAGGAAGTGAAGAAAATCAACTATTTTTTTTGGCCAAAACTAATAAGTTATTTTTTGAATTTTTGTTTTTATCATAAGTTTTTTATTTTTATTATTTCGCATTTTGACTTTAAGATAAGATTCAAAAATTAAATAAAAAATTGTTTTTCAATAAGAGTTTACTTATTATAAACAAAGACTAGTATTTTTTTTTTTTATTTTGTGAGTAAATTTTGACAAATAATGATTATGATGCTTTTAAGATTATATCTCGACTCTATTTGGCATAATCTATATATGTAATATGAGAGAATGATCTTTAATTAGCTAAGAGATTTTAATCTCATTATCACGAGAGAATTATTAGATTTTTTTATATAAGAATGTTTTATAGGATTTATACTTCCATTACTTTATAGGGGGTTGTTTGGTTAAAGAAATAATTAAATCTCTGCACCAGGACAAAGCATCCTATCATTTTTTACTCACAAATTGTGGCCTATATACTAAATCTCATTGAATTTGGCACTATTATCTAGTAATTGTTGATGATTAGAATATAGGTTTTTTTAAGGTAAAGGTTGGTGTTAATTATCATCTTGTTAATTTTGTGCCCTTGTTAAAGGTTAATTTTCCTTTTTATTTGTGGTCAAGTTTGGTAAATTAAGACTTAGGAGTGACTGCTGTTGTGGTGGCTCTAACTTGTTTTTTTTCCTCTTTTAAATTATGATCTAATATATTAAAAGGTGCCAATAGTCAATTTTATATATAAAGAAAATAATTTAATTTTTTCATCTTTCATTCATCAATATCCTAAGGTAAAGTATCTCGATGGGTGTCGAATCTATTTACTTAAACAACCTAAGTGTCTACCGCTTGAACCTACTCACATTGGCTTGTAATTAAAATTTTTAATTAAATTGTAAGTAACATGTAAAATTTTTCATGTTATTATTAAACAACAAGAAATAAAGAGAAAGTCCCTCTCAAATTCAGTTATCCACAAAAAGTCCCTCCATTATAAATCTCCTTTTTTTATGACATTCTTTTTTAGCCCATCTATTAGCCAATGCCATTTGTTTCGGTGTGTTTTGACAAAAATACTGCTCCATTCACTGGTGCACTGTTAGAGGTTGGAAGCAGTTCAGACAGGTAAAAATTGTGAGGGGTTGCAATAGTGACGAGTATTGGCACTCCCTTGTTCTTTTTCTTCATCGCATTTTTCTCCCCAATCAGTTATACAAAGAAGATTTTTCCTCTCCCTCCGTTTGTTTCACATGTTCGCACTCAAAAAGCTCGACACCAAAAGCCTTGCGATGGTAGATTTGCTGGAGACCTTCCACAGTACACTTGAATCACTTGATAGCCTCTTCGACACTATCTCTTCACTCTTGAAGCAACCGAAGTCGCACCCTAAGCCACCATTTCTCATTCTCAAAGCGACGGAAGTAGCACCCTAAGGCAAGAATGCCATAGGGCGCTACTTTTACCCCTTGCTTAGTATTATTGGTTTTCTTTTACCCCTTGTTTGGTTCAAAGGGGGAAAGGGGAGGGGTGGAGAGGAAAATGGAGGATTTGTAAAAAAAATATTATGTTTGGTTTAATGGAGGAGTGCGGAGGAGTAATCTATTTTTTTTTTTTTAGTTGAAAGGAGGAGTGAGGAGAGGTGTGACGTGTATCTTACTAATTTGCCTTTTATATAAAATCGATAATAATTATTTAGTTATAGAAATTTAGGATTATTTTGTACAAACTTTGATAATATTAAAATTAGTAATATTATTGTTTGCATAATATTATTAATATAATACAAATAATAATATTATTAAACTAACATTATAATCACTCATTTTTTTAATATTTTTTAGTATGTTTTACAAATGTTTTATATAATTTTATATCATTATTACTAATCTCAAAAAAAAAATTATTATTATTATTAATCTAAATTAAAACAAAGAATAAAAATAACATGAGAGAAATGAAATTAGGTTTTAGAAAGACATTATGATAAATTTCTCAAATTGATGAAGGGCAATATAGTCTTTTCATATAGGTTTAAAGTTTTAAATGTTTTTCAATAGTTCCGCTACTTCAAAAGACCCAAATTTGGAGGGGTGGGATATAAGGGATCACTCCTCCAAACCCCTCCTCCAAACGACCATCACTCCTCCTTCCTCCTTGCTACCCCTCTAAAATCCCCTAACCAAACAAGTGGTTAAGCTTTTTCAAATATTGAGTTGAGTAATGTGTTGGTCTTCGTGAAGATAACGGAGACAAAGCTGCCAACCTCTTGAATAGAAGGTGCTATATGGTCCTAATAGTGGAGACACTTGCCGAATTGAAACATCATATGAGTGGAAGACACTTAGAGATAATCAAGAGGATACCCTTCATCTAATTAATAGAAAGTGAGGTGGTATTGTAGGAGAAAGGGCTGCTTGATGCTCTGATGTAGAGGTATGATGATTGCACCAAAAAATTCAGGATTGGTGAGAGCTTATTGGGTTTCCAAACAGAAAGATGTTACTATCATACTCGAGTGCAAGCAAGTGTTGCACAACCGCAAGCGTACGACTTTGCCAAGTAGTAATAAAGTATCGATCCCATGAGGACCAAGTATGATTACCAATCTATTGCAACAATGGGTTATCTAGACAATTAAAAGAGCGGAAAGTAGAAATAACAAGTAGAAAGAAATAAAACACAATAAAAAAGCACAGGAATGCAGGGTTGTGGATCAGAATTCATATTTAAATGAACTTAGGTTTGGGAACTCACCACAAAGTGTAAATGAATGATATGTTGGATCTAGACTGGATTTGGGCAGATCTTTTGAAGGGCATTAATCCTAAGCTATTTGTCACTCTCTTTCAAGAGATAACAAGTTGGTCTTTAAAAAGGCTATCTCATACTTTCGTGGTAGATAAACCCCTTCAAAACCCTAATAAGAACAGTGATTAAGTGATAAACCCTCAAGAATTACCTTTCAGTAGATCCAGGGTGATTTAAGAGGTTCCAAGGCCTAGGTTACCTTTTTAGTTAACCTAGATCTCTAAGATAAGCAAGCAATGCTTTCACAATCACAAACTGTGTGTTTGAATCAGAAATCAACACATCAAACAAATACTACCTTGGGCTAATCCCAAACCTAAGAAAGGTTTTACACACATATTGTCTCAATTACAAAGGAAAATAGGAAAAGTAAAAGTTTTGCAAGATGCAGCACAACAAGGCTGAGAGGACTCCCTATGACATCTACAAAGATCTGTTCTTCAATTTCCCAGCTTTTTCTCTCCTTCTCCAGCCTCTTTCAAAATCCTCAGAACTTTCTTTTTTTCTTCTCCAGCCGCCAGCCTCTTTCTCCTTATCTTTCTTGCCCTAAAACCCCTTTCTTGGTCTTTTTATAGTCGAATAGAAGTCGGGCCCCGTGATAACTTTACAGCACTACAAGTGCTTCCTCAGCACTCACGCATAAGTTGTGTATCTTCACAGCCTGTGGTTTCTCACCAATTCCAGTTTTCTACAATCAAAATAACTAAAGAGAGTAGTTTGTACAAAAAGAGAGGGGAAATTATTATGAAGATTAGGAAAAAAATGCATGATTATTATCTAAATGCATGAGGTGAACAATGTAATTTGTAAGTGCAACAGCAAGATATAGTGGAAAGAAGATAAATATAAGCTACCTGAGAGGGTGCACCGTGGCATTGGGAAGAGTGTGAGTATTGGGGAGACTCCTTGTTTGGTTTTGTGTTATTGGGAGAATGGTTTTAGGAAGCAAGGTACCCTCGGTCCATTACTATCGTCTCTCGAGGGCAAAGGGGCATTCAGTTTTTTGAGTTAAATGTTAAGCTAGATATCATTTATATGCAAATGTTTCTGCTTATTAATATAGTGTATATGTAATAGTTCAAGTTTGAAACTATTTTTATATGTTTCTGCTTACTACTTTCAATTTACATTAATATATATTGTCACAACTTATTATCACTATTTATAGTTTATGTTTGTATGTTTCTACTAATTATTTCACATTAACATTTAGCATTGTTTTTATTTTGTTTAAATTATATGTAACATTTTCACTTATATTATTCCCTTCTCACCTAACAGTATTCCAAGCTCATCCTCGTTGGCAATGAGGAAGAAGCCCTTGTTAGGGCAAGAAGCTGAGCAATTCCACTGGTCATTGAACCGACTTTTCAGGAATAGACAGAAGAAAACCTCAAAGAAGCGTGATCAGCCTCTATCCCACCTAGCAGCCACTCTCGCAACACCCATCACCATTCTTCTACTGGTGGTTCCTCGAGGAGGATAATCAACAACATCATCGCAACTCTCTTATTATAGGGCTTTGAGATACTGAATAGAGAGTTTGGTGATTTGCAGGACTAGGTAGACGTAGTAGAGGGGCAGGTCTACGCCACAATGCACCAGCTTCCCTGAATGAGGGAGACACCTCAAAGTTCCCCTTAGTATCTTCTCCTCCTTTAGGAAGCATGCGAAAAAGCTTGCCATAAAGCATAGGCTACCATTGCCTACTTCCGTTCTGTGTTTGTGTAAGCCGTTGGCCCTTACACCTCACTAAAGAAGACTAC
Organism: Dioscorea cayenensis subsp. rotundata; assembly: GCF_009730915.1. Classification (NCBI taxonomy): domain Eukaryota; kingdom Viridiplantae; phylum Streptophyta; class Magnoliopsida; order Dioscoreales; family Dioscoreaceae; genus Dioscorea; species Dioscorea cayenensis. The sequence goes on along the minus strand of NW_024087537.1, from coordinate 38,725 downwards.
CTCTAAAGGCGGATCAAAGAAAGAAGGAAAGTCAACTCTACCCTCGTCATCCCATGATACTAATGGTGATGCTATCGATGTTGACAACATAATAGAATTTCTAACAACCCTGAAAAATGACTTACCTGTCCTGATATTGATGTGGGTGATGATGCCCCAAACACGGAAAACCTGAATGAAAGAATCAATGATCCCACTGGTGAGGTTCCCGCTGTGGAGGACAACTACCCCGATTCAACTAAAGGTACTTCAAAACCATCCCCGACCCCATCGAACCACCAACCTCAACTGGAGCACCCACTCGGGCCTATGAAGCATATACGACATCAACTAAGGCACCCGAAGTCTTTATTGATATGTCCACATCCATAAATAAACCAAAAACTTCCTACCGAGTAGTCTGCTGTTGAACAAAAAGACATTTCCTTGGAGCTAACGGTGCGATTAACCAAAAGTTGTCTTTTGGACTCAACCTGTAGATAAAGGAAAAGCTTTCTCCTAAGAGAAACCCACAGATAAACCAAAAGCTATTTCCCCAACTCAACTCGCAGATGAAGAAAAGCTTCCTCCCGGGAGCATCTAGTAGATGAGCCAACAGTCTTTTACCTAGCTCAGCTGGCAGATGAAGAAAAAGCTCCCTCTCTAGAGTAGCCTGTAGATGAACCAATAACTGTCTCCTTGGCTCAACCCATAGATGAAGAGAACGTTTCACCTCGAAACAACCCACAAATGATCGCACAAGTTCCTCAATTGAGACACCCCTTAGTGACGAGATTGAAGAGCATGTTTGTGCTGAAGAACCACCAGCTCCCGCATCCCCTTAAACCAATGGTGGCGTCAATTGAGACTCAGGAACTCTGCAAGGAAGTCGACATCATTGAAAAGCAACAATCAAAATTAGTGATAACTAAATTCATTCCAAAAAAGAAACGTCCTGTAGGCCTCATGAGGTTAGACCAACTAAGGAAGCAACAATAGTCTTGTATCTTAACTACATGATGGGCGGGTAAGACTCTCACTTAATAATTTCATTTCCACTTAAGATCTCATGTTCCCCATATTATTAATTCCACTTACCTTTTTTTTCCACTTAACTATAATATTCACTGTACGTTTTGTGGACATTCGACATAGGACGGTGTTCTAGAAGAACGAGTTATTATTACTATTCGAGACTACCTCTGTATACTACTAGAGGGGAAGACTGTCCTCAACGATGTACTGGACGTGTTTGTTGTGATTGCCATTGAGTCCCTCAAGAAGAAACCTATCCATATTAGAAGCATGGGGCAATCACTCGCTCATTGGCCTTGCTAATGTCAAAGACGGAATAGAGTGTGAAAGTCTCACTGACCTTGATGGAATATGCCGTTCACAGCTACCATGAGGTGGAACTCGTCCCTCCTACCCATTATCTTTAATAGTTACTTCCATCTAGTTGTCCCCGACAAAGTAAGGAAGGAGTACTTGAACTATTTATAGCCTGAGAGCCGCACATATGATGCTCGATCATTAACGACATGGTGAGAACCAACGACATGGTTTAAATATTTTATTTATTTATTTTTACTTCTTGTCATCCATTAAACCAAACACTGCTATTCCAACAACATGAGTTCTTTTGATAGAAGCCTCACAATTGAGCTCAGTGGAAGTAGAAACAGAAGCCTCACCCACTCATCCAAGTCCTCGACTACCCACATCAAAAGGAAGATAGCAAAAACTACTACCTTTTTTTACCATACGCTTTCATTGAATGAATCCTTCAAGGTGAGCAACTCCATTGCCGCAAGCTAATGTGCCTATCCTACAACTACATTTCGTAGGATGGATACTGATGGAAAACATCGACCGAAGTGGTAGCAGTTCTCATGGGGAAAATAAAGAACTTCAATTGAGAAATCTTAGAATGATAGAAATGTTTGTGTTAATTTCAATGTACATGTTTATTAGTTTATATATGTAACTTTACTGTAATACAATGTTTGTCTTCAGACATGTTTCTCCTTACGGAACAGTTTCTCACTTAAAAGTAAATGCTTATGATTATCAGAACATGTTAACATTTATTCCACTATGTTACTGCTTACTTGTATCTATTTACGTTAATTTTCACATGTTAGCAATTAATTTGAGCCGTGACGATTTGAAGTCCGCGAATTACAAGGTCACTGATGATACGTTTTAACACTTGTACAAATTAACTTCAATGAGTCAATTATTGGTGTATTGCAAGATCTCTAGATGTGTCTCATAACATCTGTTGTATCGTAACTCATGTATGATAGAAGACTATGATTCTATTCTCTTCTACCTCAGTTGTCCTAATTAACTCTTTGTGATTGGTGGCTGCAGAAGAAGTTTGCGGGTATTATTAGTTGTTATGTTGTTATCTGGGAAAGGAAAATAGCTTTAACATATGACAAAAGGTAAGCATCTACAGTGAAGTAATGGTTAACATATGATGTACATTTGCGTCTATTTGCATTATTGCCACACATGTGTACTTATAGGAGATATCGTAAACTTGCCATGCATGTGTACAAGCAGTGCTCAGCTCGACTACCTTGAACCAATTCCTACTAGAGTAGCCACCCAGTAAGGTACGTGATTAGTCAATAATTTCCTCGATCGTGTTGTGTATGTCAGGGCATAAGTGTGTTTCCTATTGGTGATATTGTTCACAACACATACACAACATGTTCATCAACTTGAATCTAGCGCAACAAATGGTTAAGTGAAAACAAAGTTTATTTAAATCATAACATCTAGTATTAAGTATAAATGAAATATGTTAAGGGAGAAAGTTATATGGTAAACGGGAAGGCTATATTTTATCGATAGAATTGCATTCTTGCTTATTAACTTGACCTAGTAAATGGGAAGTACATATAATAAACATAGTATGAGTTGCTTAAATCTTCACTCGACTAAGTAGAAACGCCTTGTGCTAAATAGAAACATGTTTGTCTTACATATGCAAACTACAGCCGCTTATCTTATCAAATCTATCATGTTCGTCACGGGGAGGTGGTGTGTCTCCTTAATCCATGCATTGAATAACACGGCAACATTTGAATACATCTCGAACATATAGTTCAACCAATGAGTGAAATCGGATTTGTAGAGTAGCGATGTGCATCCATTGATGTGGCCAGCACGTCATCGACTACGTTATTGTACCCATTTTTCATGTATGCATACGCAATCCTCACAAGTATATACCAGCACGCCTCCTTCAATTCCTTCCCAACTCTGACATTCCATTTCATAAAATTCTCTTCCAAGTACCTCAAGCAATATGCATGTAGTGAGGAAGGAATAACCTTTGCAACTGAGCTGTTGAGGCCCTTTGATTTGTTAGACACAAATGTAATAATCTTTGTGTAATCATCGTCCCCATGTAGTGCATCCCCAACCTTTGATAGAAATCACGTCCAATTGGCATATTATTGTCAACAACATCAAATGCGACATGAAAGAAGTCATTGTTACCATTTTTACCAGTAACACCTAATAAAATGCCCCCTCTCCCCCCCATATTTCCCTAGCAAGTGAGTTCCATCAATGAATAACAATGGCCTACAACCGTTCTTGAATATCAATAACCCTGTACAAGGGGCAATCTTTTAGCTTTTGTATTACGAACTGATTGTTTCATTTTTATGGATGCTTCCAGGTACGAGGTCGTGCCAATACTGCAGCGCATATGTGTGTGGGATACATTCCTTTAATTTTAAACGTTCGTGGTTGCGTTCCTTCTATGCTTGGACAAGCCATTGGCAACCCTCATATGCACATTAGAATGTAAAGTTAAAATTCCGTTTGATAACATAATTCCAAAGTGACTCCTTGACGTGTTCACCATCACAAAACCATTTGCCAACTTTGAATGAAAGACTTTTAGATTGGCCCGACGGAGAATGGATCCCTAAGGCCCTTGCGGTTTATTGCTAGGATGTAAACATGCATTGGTTGAACGATATGCTATCCCACAACAAATTCTTGCTAGTGGTATAAATACCAAACGTAAGGTTGGAACAAATGAGGCCAACATTGTATTGAGTTATAAGAGGAAACAAATAATATTAAATAGAAACTTCACATACTAAGCAAGAAATACAGATATTAAATAGGAAAGTAAGTTACTAATTGGAAACCCATGGTTTTATGCAAAAACTAGTAATTGTAATCGGAAATGTAGTTTAGTAAGCTGAAAGTAGGAAGTTTAAAAGGAAAAACAATATACTAATCAGAACCCATACGCTTATGAATATGGTGATCTACATAGAACGATAAAAGCAAAGACAATACTTATGATGGTAACGAGGAATACGATGGCACATCCTCCGCCTCCTCAACTCAGTATCAAAAATAATGTCGACAAGCAGTCGCAATTTAATGTGTGATACGCGATGGCAATATATGATGAAGTCCACCTCGGAATCAATGGGGCAAATTGTTTTGTGTGTTTTCAATGTGACAAACTTCATCCTAATACTAGAAACTTCAAGGTCCCATCTTTCACATATCTCGCCTTGCAAGAAATCAACACCGTGAATTGCGTGACTGACCTCTCTCTTATATTAAACGATTGAGCAAAAGATTTCATCTGACAACCTGCACAAGAAAAGCTTTGCGCTGACATGGTTTTAAAAGTACACAATCATGAAAAATTTCATAGGCTCATAGAACAGTTGGATGTCTCCTTGAGCCGTCCTTAGACACCCTTGGGCGGTCACAAATATGATCTCCCTTTGGGAGCAAATTCTAAGCATTGTAGTGCAACAACAATGAACACTAGGTAGAAGAGACAAATTTATCTTACACAGATACAAACAAAAGAGAACAAAAACAATTGTCGAAGAAGAAGAATGGCAAAACAGAGTTAAAATACACACAAAGTACAAAGATTAAATGAAAAGATGAGAAAAAAATGACATCCGTACACTTTTTTAAAAGGCTTGATAAGACCTGATAGGATTTTTCTTACCACCAGGTGAGGCAAAGTTGGAATTATACAAAAATAAAAAAAAACTAAAAACTTACAGAGTCAAGCATAAGGATTATAAAAAAAGTAAAAATATAAAAATATCTGGATATTCAAATGTCAAAAGAGAGATACTGATTGAAAAAGTTTTGAAAGTTTCATACACATAATTAATTTTTCCCAAATTTTTAAAAAATTTATATTAAATTTTAAAAATTTATAATTAAAAAACATAGATACACAACACATGCATGCACAAACAAACACTGGATGTGCCAAATAAACAAATAATAAAAATATTTTAGGAAAATTTATGACGGAGAGCCCCATGAATATTTTTTTCTAAAAACATAAAGTTCATATTCATGATTATGTAAATGCAAAAACAAAAATTCAACATTATGATGAAACACAAGATCCTGACAAATACTTCTAAGAGGAATTGCTCCAAAAAGGTATTGCTCAAAAGATCCAAATAACTTCATTATTGAGTAAAAAAACCTTTGACTTTTTCAAATCTTTTGAAAATCCCTCTATTTTTTAAAATTACTTTTAAATCCAAAGGCTAGATAACCTCAAAATTTATTATGCTTACATCAAATTCAATTTTTAATTTTGCTATTTTGGTTTTGATACTTTTGAATCTTACTATTCTTACATCATTTTTAGTTTTTTTATATATACTGTATCTATTTATTATTCGATTAATCTATCCAAATTGATTGTCATTGTCGAATCGCACTCAACTTCCAAAAGTCGATGTAAAAGTACGAACGAAATCGATTTTAAAAAGCATGGATCATAGTGATAATTGTCAAAAACTTATTGAAATAAACAAAAATTCCAGAACTAATAAGTACTTTCCCTCGCGATTCAACACATGGAATCCTTTCACCCAACTCTCACCAGACCCTGGATAATATTGTGATAAAATGATTGAACATAGCAAAAAAAATAAAAATAAATAAAAATAAAAATAAAAAAATAAAAATCTAACATTGAGAATGGCCCTGGACAAACAAAAATTAGCATACATATATAAATCTATGTTAAAACTGGTAGAACTGAGATAAGTGATTGCATTTTGATTTCAACAAACATAGCAACTCAAGTGAACAGACTCCACAATTGTTAGGTCAAAGAATGAGAGCTCGATTTCAAACCAAAAAGCCAAAAACAAAAAGAGGCAAAAGATGATGAGCTGCAGATATGCTTTAAATTGTATAAAATGTCAGCGATTTTCACTGCCAAGAAATCTGTCTTCCTCTTTCGGGTTTCTTCCCGAGGAGAGTTCTATGCTTGGTTTTGACGTCATCTGGTTCCATTCATTCTCAACCTCGAAAGAAAAATCCACTGAAATCACCGCAAAGATATCCAATGCCAAGATTGTGAATAATGTTTAGATAATTATGACGAAGATGGCCGAAAGTTTGTATGTCCATGTGCATTGATCTAGAAATCAGGTTGCTTCCAATCACCCAATAATATACCTGTAATGAAGTATAAATAATTCTCAGTAAAAAGAAAAATTGGAAAATCACAAGATAAAGAAATTTTTGCAAGAGATATACCCATTGCCTCTCATAAAGTAAGATTGTGAGGAAATGATGAGTTTTGAACTTGAAAATTCGGGAGAGATCACTGCAAACAAGAATTTACTGATATGTTTAACAGAGAAGGAAAACAATGGAAATACTTCTACTGCAAAATGAAAACTGTACATACCTCAAGTCCCGATCATCCGTCGCATCCCATAAAAATGAATAAAATGAATTAATGACTCTGGGGTGATAGAAATTATCAGGAAATACATGATACTTGAGGGCCGACAGAAAAATGCTGTCGAGTATTTCAGAAATGCAAATCAAGTAACAAGCATCTAGCATTTAAAGGCCAGATAGATAATGAGCCCTGCTTTGAGGGATGTCCAAGCAAAAGCCCATTAACATTTGGAATAAAAACATATGATCTTGAATTACCTTTGAGCAACTTCTCTCGTAGGCATAAACTCTTACAAAACCCTAGTTGATAGGTGTTGAAAAAGGGTATTTTTGGAATAAAAATATATGTAAACTTTCTAAATTTCTAACTAGACAGGAATGTGACATTAAATGAGTAGGGGGGAATATCACTTTACCATGATTTGTTGGAAAGTTGAAATCACAAAGTTGCAGTATTCATAAAAATATTGCGAAATTAGTGTCTGCCAAACATAGGCACCTTCCATGCCTTTACAAGATGTTTCGAAATTTAGCAAAATTCCTTTACCAAGATTCCTTTACAAGCAAGAATGACGATGAGAGTGCTCAAAATGTAAATCAAAAGAAAGAAATGGGCTCATATGCATAAAACTATGGGCAAATACAATTAGCAATCACAGTCGATACTATTTGCATAATCTCTATTGCTATGATCAATTGCCTATTTGAAGTGAAATTACAAAGGAAACTTTTGGGAACTCGTCCTAGAAACCAAACAACAGAAAATATGCTTCGACCAAAATATGATCATCTGAAACTAGTAAAAGCTGTAACAATAAATAGTTTTATTTGGCAAAAGACCAAGCACCTGAGGCATGCATCCATGTCTACAGTCAAAACTGTTCAAGGTGCATAACTTCCTAATAAAAATAATGAATGTCAAATTTATGCGCCAGAGATTTTTTCCAGCCCCTCTGAACATCCATGAATCCAAAGATGAAATTAGATTTTGCATTTCTTAGCAGGTCAAAATAATAGCAATATTGTGTTTGCAATTAACAAGACAAGACAATAGGAAAGGGTTAAAGTTGTGAGAATACCATTCAAAAGGGAGTATCCTGGTATTTCCGTAGACATTGAAGAAGACGACAAAGGTATGGGAAGACGAGGACGAAAGGAATTACAACAGAGTGACTACCACAGATAGAATCAGCTTCAAACCATGCAATAATGGTTGCAACCTGAAATCCTATAACATGAGGACATAATGTACTAATGGAAGAAGACACTGAAGGGACAACATACAAGTATGAAAAATAACGAGGCAGAAATAGCAGAAATGCTTGACTGTGTCATTTCAGAACCTGGCAAAGTACACAAAAATAAGGCTGAAACCATATAACACCATTGCTTTCAGCCCGAATCTAAAGAGGCAAACATCTTGCAGAGATCATCTGCAAACTTAACAATCTGTTCCATTTTTCTTTTTCAGTGATGAAATCAAGTGGGTACTATACATTTTCAAATTTTCACAGTTTCATGCAACTCTGAGTTAAGAATTAATTCTTGCAACACATTAATAAGTTCATTAACAGTCCCTTTCACTGACTCCTGAAGTTCATAAAGGCACAATGCAATTGCAGCATCAACTATAGCTTTTCCCTTGTAATTTTGCAATTGCATATCTAATTATCCCCTTTTGCTTCTTTTCCCCACTGATTTTATATTTTTCTAATAAATATTCATCTTTTGGTTGGCTTATGGCTTTTGTAAGTTTCCCATCTTTTTACATCTTCTGTGGCCAATGGGAAACCAAAGACAAAAAGTGAGCAGGTTTCAAATAGAATTTTCTCTGCATGATTGCAAACTTCTAGGGCGCAAATTGGTTTACTCTTTACATACTGATCAGCATTAGGTGACGATTTTGATTGCCGCTATGGAGAAACGGACTTTTCTTGAAATTTAGATTATGACTAATGGTTAGAGACAAACAGTTTTGAGAGCATATTGTGGATAGACAAATTGCCCAACATCATAGAGAGATAACGGAAATGAATTATGTAAATGTAACTTATCACTACATCGCACTGCATCATCAGCATGCAAGTCCTTTTATATTTCGACTTGACAGTATCTTAAACAACAAGAACGGACATCTGCTCAAATGCCTCTTACTATGCTGCAATGGAAATTATAAAGCAAAAGAAGGTACGAGAAGAAGAAAGTTGAAAATCCTTCAAATGATAATAAGGGACTTTGAGAAAACACAAGAGAAATACAGCAGCCCTTTTACTTATCTAGACAGTATTCGACAAGGATGTAAGATGATCAAATGCCAGTTAGTTACTAACAAAAATCACAAACAACAAAGACATGATGAAAGATGAAAACCAAACAGCTTTCAGAAATTATTACTTGTAGAACTAATCCATCAAGCCTCTTACATTTGTTTCTAAAGGCAAAGAGAGAAATTACTTTGTAATAAAAACACAGTGAGAAATACACTGACCCGCTTTGTTGACCATCCGAACATATGGAACGCTCCAAATCTGAGTAAAACCTGCAAAGCAACTGGTAATCACACAGGCTAATAAGTATCAAAGTTAACTGGCATGCGTATATAATCAAATTTTACTTTTACATCATTAAACAATTTCCACAGACTCAATGACATGATCCCAAAAGATAACTTGTATGATAAGACACTCAGAGAGAGGTAGGAATGCAAAACTAGTTCCAAGATACTGACCAAATTAGAATTATATCATCAATTCTCGCCTTTTTCATTGTATCGCATAAGTAAGCACAGAGGCATTATTACTAATTATAATCACAACACTCAAGTGCATATCATATGCAAACACCCATGCTCAAAAAAAAGAAAATGAGGGAAAGAAATTCAATTAAAACAGTATATTTTGTAAAAAATCCTCAAGAATACAAGAGCAAAAAGGCTCGGCTACCAAGAGTTTGGCCAAAACTCAACTACATAATGTGAGTGGCCTTGCATTCATTCACTTTACGCATTCACGCTCTAAGACATTCAATGCATAAAAGAAATGGCAATACCTTTGACATAGAGTTAGAATATCAACCAAGAAGAGAATTAAAATGATTAAGCACAATGTCAAACCTCAGCTTCAACATAATTATAAAAAGTGATTAACCAGAATAACCAGGAGAACCCGGTCGCGAAATCATAAACCACGTATAAGCTATGCTCGATGTCTTAGGGTTGCAGCGTAAGCTAAATCCACCCTATTGCATTAGAATAAAGTGAAAATTATATCGATAAGCTTTAACACATTCTTTAGTTTGAATGGTTTTAGACAGTTACATGATTACTGAAAGAATTTTTGGCCTAGGTTAACAATATAGGAAGATAACTCAAGAATCATGGGACTTTTCTTTTTGCCCTGTTTGGTTGATGAATGTCAGGAAAAAAATACAAAAGCTAGGTGAGCCATATAAGGGGATGGATTAGGAAAAGAATCAATAAACAATTATTCTTGAAATAAAAGCTTGCATTCGGGAGTACCTACCAAATTGGAGGTAAATTTAATCCAGAGGTAGGGATAATTTATCTACACTCTTCCACCACTCATCTCTTTATTCAGTAAGCTGTTACTTTCAAGGTTAGACTAAGGAAAGGGCCAAAGAAATATTATTATTCTTCAGATGTAAAAAGGTGATAGATTGAGGATAACTATGTCCAAAACAAAGGATAAATTTATCCCATTTGATATGCCAGCTCAGGACGCCTTGGAAGAGCCCATGAAATATATAAATTAGCAACACAGACTAAAGGTGGAAAAGATACATATTCAACTACATAACTTCATTTTGTGGGTCGTATAGGGATATACTTGGTATAAGACCCCATCCAACATTTGTCCACAACAACATGCGCTTAGTTCCAGCAATACCACATCTGAAGACAATTATTTCATAAATTGGCAATAATGGTAAGGAATAAGCAAGATGCCTCCGGGCTTCAAATTCTTACTGGTTGCTCATGGAATAGTCCCTTAATTCTCCAGCAGAAGCTGTTGATCGCCCATCAACTAAATATATAATCACATATGACCTGAAGAGAAGTCAGAACCCGAACTATTAATATCATTAAAAACGCATTAAAAATCGCACTAATATCTTTGGCAATAAAATATCAAATCAAGATTATTCTTCGCAGCCACAATCATATTGTCTATTCTCCTGGTATTCTAATGCATAATCAGTTTCGTAACTTATGGAATCAGCCAAGTCTGCCACCATCTTCAACTGATTGAAGGAACAGGCGATCATGACAATTGCCGCCGGTCAGTAGTAGTCAACAGAATTGTCTTTTGTGCCTGCAGTTTATATGTCTCAAATCATGATGTTCGCTCATAGTACCCCTAATGCACAATCATTTCCTTCCAACTCTATGGAATCAGAGCAAAGTTCTATGTCATCAATAACAGCTAAAGGACAGCCGGACAGGCATGTTCATGAGGATTGTCAATGTATCAGTAGGCACAACAGAATTGTTGTAACCATTCCCCATTAGGAGAATGATTTCTAACAACACCTTCATCTATTTGGATTTGGCCTTTTGTCATGTATAGAAGGAATTGATTTGAGGTCTGTAGTATAATGAGTTCAAATTTACGATTGCAGCTACCCAGATATTTCTACAGCAAGCACCAATAAAATGATTATCAATGTCATCTAGCAATTGATCAGCATGTCACCAATCAATTCTCAACACAATTACAAACCACTGGGCCAAAATCATTTACAAAGCTACTGAACTACCACACGGCGGGGTCAAGAGTCAACCAGCAAAAATAAATAGATGTATCAAGAAGAAGCAATTTTGAAGAAGAAAGGCTAAACACGAGAGAAATTAAGCAAAATGGTTCATCAACAAAATTATCATCCAACAACTTTAACTACCTCCCAACCACCCTGCAAACAATAGAGATTGATGGCAAAACACAATATAACCATAATTCCGATAGTGAATCTAAGGTGGCAAGATGCCAGGTGCAGTTCTAGCTACAGTTTTGTGATTTAAGATTAAAGAATACAGAAAGGCTTATCTATACAAGAGACAAAACAATAGGATTGAGGAAATTCAGCAAAGGTTTATGGAAAGACATAAACAACACAAGTATGAAGCTAATGTAATCCAGTGACGTAGGAATACCAATTAAGAACACAATAGTGAACACCAGATTGGGTGGCAGATGCATGCAGCATGATAAATTAGACAGCTCCCAAAGTTCAAAAAGGTGATAAACTTGAATGATCCGAAAGTGTGCAGGAATTCAGCATAAAGCAACTGTCGCTTGTGGAAGATACAATGGTTGCATTTAAAGTGTATGTAAATTCATGAGATATGATTAATTATTTAGTTGTATTCCCAGTTAATACAAGACATAAGAACAATATTAACTCAAACTAATCGTTTCAAAAGCTATAACAGTAAGGGACACAAGATAACAGGGAGAAAAAAGAAAAAATCTATTCATAAGTATTTACAACCAAGAAGCTCTTTCTTTATCTCCATATTTATGAGTTTGTTAACTATAATCCTCAAATCCAGTTGCTCACACAAAAATCACATCTTAATGAAAATTAGATTCGTAAAATTCATCATATGACAAGACACACTGATCGAACCACCCAGATCTATATGCTCCTTATTTTAAAGAAAGTCAAAAGGATGACCAAAAAAAATGGATCTGGGATATGGAAGTCCCAATTTCATGCTCATGAAAGAATTATTGTCTCTATTTACAAGGTGAAATGAAGCCTCATTTATCTGAAAACATATTTCAGGTTAAACCAGATCTGATAACAAATTTCCATAATCATTTATACCCGTTTTGAATTTGCACTTGATTATCAGTCCGCCTATTTTGGACGAAAAGTATGAAAGCAACAGTTTTAAACCGCTCTGATACATCTAGAGCAATTTGTTTATACTTTTAATGAATAATTGATTTGCTTTTGCACTAGGCTGCTAACTAAATACTCAAAAGTGCACACCTGTAATGACTTTGATTTCCTTAAGCCTGGTGCAGGTGATTGAAAGCCACATAGAAAGTAACTTTGCTAATCTGTCCTACCTTATATAACGCAACATAAGCATCAACCTATCATTGCCTACTCAACTCCTGCTAGCACCTAGCACTACAAACACAACTATATGTGCACGCACAAGACCTTCTGTAAGTACTGTGATGCTCTGATATGGGAGCCAATTCAACTCCAAAAGCTTAAGCTGATAGGATGAAACCAACTTATATATTTATATCCATACTAATAACTTAATCGATGTGGTACTATTATTACTTCCACTAGTTAGAATCAATGATACAAAAGTCAGCATTAGGTTGTAGTCAAAACTGTCACAGAGTTTCAAGATAGTTAAACACCTGCAACTCAGGAAGTAAAACATACCCGAGAAAGTCAAATGAATATGCAATTCCCTATATTTTAGATGAAACCATACAGGCGACTATACTCATACAGCTTGAAAGGTGTCAAAGCAATCGCAATACAAATCTACATTATCAAGAAAATTTTACATACAAGCCCAACATTTAAAGGGAAAAAGGCATCAACAGACTTAAAAAAAAAGAAGGCAGGTTGGTACGAACCACACTACACTAATGATAAAGAAAAGGAGATACTGTTGAAATTAATACAGGACAAAAGAGCTTTGGGATTAATTAGCAAAGGAGAACAAGTAGAAAATTTTGATATATATCATCCGAGAGTTAATATAAGAAAGATTAAGTCCGTAAGTATTTTACTAGGATCAGATAAGCATTGCACTTAATGTTTTAATGTCAATCCACAAAATCATACATATCACCTTCAGTATGCAACTCTTTATCAAAAATAAAGTCCAGTAATCTTTAGTCATATGTTTCTCAAATTCGGTAGCCCATCTAGATCTTCCCTTTTCTAACTTTAGTTGTTATATTCTTCCATATTGTCTCGCAAATCACTTTGATGTCAAAAGATGGACTACTTTTTGTTCGTGATAATTGGCAATGTTTAGGGTCTGGTTTTTTGCTTCTTTAAACATGAAATTGTTTTTTACCTTTGGTTTTTAGTTTTTCAAAAACAATCAAATTCCATGTATGTTTATAAAACACCATATTTTTTATATACATATAAAATTATAAAATTAAAATCACACATTAGAAGGTTTCTAATAAAACTATCATATTTTTACATTAAAATAATTTATAAAAACATTATCAAGGCCAAAACATATAAAACGTAAGAATACATAATTTAAACTATAACGTCAATGATGATTATATCTATACCATGATTATTCTATTAGTTGATGATTAGCCATTTGACAAAGTTTCATTCTATATGGAAGAGATAAAATAATGTTGTTACCTTTATCTTCACTCATGGGATTAAGTAAAGAAAACCATATTTATCTATGTTTAAAACATGTGCGAATGTATTCGATTCTCTATAATTAATTATCAGCTCCTCGTGGATTAGATCAGGAAACTTTCGTCAATCATGACCCAAGATAGGTTTACATGAAATAATAGATAATATCTTATTAAAAGATAATGCTCTTTAGATAAGTTAATTAATTATGAAATTAAATGGTTTATTTAAAAAAATAACGTTTTTAAAGAAAAAGAAAATCATAATAAAATATCATTTTTATATTGAAGAGTATTTGTTTAACAACGATTTCAAATTTTAAAAAATTAAATAATGTTATATATATATATATATAATTGAGGATAATACTTCATCTAATTACTTCTATCTAATCCATTCTTAATGCAAGATTAGGAAGTATCCATATGTAAATATTCCATAGACTTTACAAAGTTAAAAAGGTAGTAACTATAGAAGAGCAAAAACGACAAGATAGAAAATTATTTTTGTCTTTTTAAGAAAAGCATCGCTTGTCTTTTTTGTATTTTTTCTTCATAAAAAATACAAAACGAAATGGTGCCAAACACTTAGTTTGCTTTTAAGGGAAGCAAGAAGACAAACTTGCAACAATATGAATGGGTCCTTAGTATATAATTTTAAAAATTTTTGATTGCGCCTGTATTTGTTCTAATCTTGGAATAGGTAGGGGGTGATACTTTTTACTGTTAGTCATCAATTGAACTCTTTGGCTTCTTCAAATTATTATATCCAATATTCATTGTCTAACACTCCGACAATCATTCTTAAATGCCAAATTTCTAATTGTACATCTTGAGTGAGATGGTTTATATTTTGCAAAGAAAACATAGGCTTCGACATGCATTATCACAAGCTACTCAGTAACTTTGAAATTTATACTTTATAACAAATCATTTTTTATGAATAAATCAAATGTCCCGCCTTTTCAGTCTCTTTTTCTTTAAACCTCAAGTAAATTGAACGTGGGTGAGTTAGAAGGCTTGCAGAATTATTTTTGCTTTAATGTGGAGGGCATAGTTCCACATGCATGGATGCTAATTGATCCAAAATTTTGTTGTTCTATGGATTTGAAGATTCTAGAAAGTACCTCCGTGTTTGAATACACCATATTGTCGGCTGCAGTGTTATTTTTAAGCTTTTAACATGTTAGTAATATGATAAAATATTATTTTGGAGTATTTACATTTTATTTACATTATGAATCCTTATGTATTAGTTGGTTTGTCTGATTAGGTGCTTAATACTGTAGAATGCTTAAGTACTGATGCTGCATTGCTTGAGAAACCATTCCCTTCCTAACGTAGGAGATGTTGCATCATCCCTGGAAGTTGTTGGAGATGTAAGTAATGACCCAGACAAGAGTTAGTCGACTGTTTAGATGGAGGCATTTCTTTTCTTGAAGCTTTCACCTGGATATAGACTTTATTGAGCGTGTCAATATCATTGTCTTCACTCGACCATGACAAATTCAAACCATTAGTAATTTTGTGGGAGTCAAATATAAAAGAGTTGTCCACTTTAAGAAGTCAAATGTTGAATGTAATGTTAATATGAGTGTTGACACAATACACATCTAGTCATTGGTTGTACATGGATTATTGAGTGGGCAATATGCTTTACCTCAAGTAATTTATTCCTGTAAGCTGTTTTGGCTCTCTCATTTTGTGAGATTTTAAAATACTTCCAGCTGTTTGGGCTATTGTGGATTTATATAAATCAGTCTTGACTCTTGAGATAGTCCTAGTTGGGGCATGATGTAAAGATATTTGCGATCTTAAACCTGAATAATATATGAATATTGGCCAAACAGTGCATCTCCAAGTGATTTCATGGTTGAATGTTGGCAGATCTTATGATCTGGTGGAGGTTATTTGATTTAAGTACCTACTGTTTGTGGCTCCAAATGGGATTAATAAAGTGTTAATTGAGTGCTTCTTAAAGGAAGATCTAGTATGGGCTACCGAATTTGAGAAACATATGACCAAAAGGATGCTGGACTTTTTATTTTTAAATGAAAGTTGCATACTGAAAGGTGTTAGCTTGTATGATTTATGGATTGTTAAAACATTAGACATGTTGCAATGCTTATCTGATCCTAGTAAAATACTTACGGACTTAATCTTTCTTATATTAACTCTCAGATGATATATCAAAAAATTTTCTACTTGTTCTCCTTTGCTAATTAATCCCAAAACTCTTTTGTCTGCCTTGTATTTATTAATTTCAACAGTATCATATAACATCATTAGTCATAGTATGGTTCATTACCAACCTGCCTTCTTTTTTTTTAAGTCTGTTGATGCCTTTTTCCCTTTAAATGTTGGGCTTGTATGTAAATTTTCTTAGTAATGTGGTTCCCCCCTTGTTGATTATGCAGTAATACCTTTCAAGGCTGTATGATATAGTCATATAACCATGGTTTCATCTAAAAATATAGGGAATTGCATATTCATTTGACTTTCAGGTGTATTTTACTTCCTGAGTTGCAGGTGTTTTAACTTATCTTGAGCTCTCTGCTTATTGATTTTGACTACAACCTAATGCTGACTTTTGTATCGTGATTCTAACTGGTAGAGTAAATAATAGTGCCACATCGATTAAGTTAATGATATGGATATAAATATATAAGTTGGTTTTTCATCCTATCAGCTTAAGCTTTTGAGTTGAATTGGCTCCATATATCGAGCATCATAAATCCTTTTAGAGGAGTCTTGTGCGTGCACATATAGTTGTGTTTGTAGTGCTAGGTGCTAGCAGGAGTTGAGTAGGCAATGATAGGTTGATGCTTGTATTTTTAGTTATATAAGGTAGGACAGATTACTTAGTTACTTTCTATGTGGCTTTCAATCACCTGCACCAGAGCTTAAGGAAATCAAAGTCATTACAGGTGGCCGCACTTTGAAGTGTTAGTTAGCAGCCTAGTGCAAAAGCAAATCCAATTATTCATTAAAAGTATAAACAAATTGCTCTAGATGTATCAGAAGCAGTTTTAAAACTGTTACTTTCATATACTTTTCATCCAAAATAGGCGGACTGATAATCAAGTGCAAATTCAAAACAGATGTTATAAATGATTATGGAAATTTGTTATCAGATCTGGTCTGACCTGAGTATGTTTTCAGATAAATGAGGCTTCATTTCACCTTGTAAATAGAGACAATAATTCTTTCATGAGCATGAAATTGGGACTTCCATATCCCAGATCCATTTTTTTTGGTCATCCTTTTGACTTTCTTTAAAATAAGGAGCATATAGATCTGGGTGGTTCGATCAGTGTGTCTTGCATACATATGATGAATTTTACGGAATCTAATTTTCATTAAAGATGTGATTTTGTGTAGGCAACTGGATTTGAGGATTGTAGTTAACAAACTCATAAATATGGAGATAAAGAAAGAGCTTCTTGAATTTGTAAATCTTATGAATAGATTTTTTCTTTTTTCTCCCTGTTATCTTGTGTCCCTTACTGTTACCAAGCTTTTTGAGAAACGATTGGATTTGAGTTAATATTGTTCTTATGTCTTGTGTGCTAGAATACAACTAAGTAATTAATCATATCTCATGAATTTACATACACTTTTAAATGCAACCATTTGTATCTTCCTAGTGACAGTTATGCATGCTGAATTCCTGCACACTCGGATCATTCAAGTTTATCACCTTTTTGAACTTTGGGAGCTGTCTAATTTATCATGCTGCATGTGTCTGCAATCCCAATCTGTTGCTCACTATTGTGTTCTTAATTGGTATTGCTACAGTACTGGATTACATTAGCTTCATACTTTTATGTTGTTTACGTCTCCACTTAAATGTTTGTTGAATTTCCTCAATCCTATTGGTTTGTTGCGTGTATGGTTGAGCCTTTCTATATTCTTTAATCCAAAATCACAAAACAGTAACTAAAACCTTGGCATCCTGCCACCTAAGATTCAGTATTTGAATTATGGTTATATTGTGTTTTTGCCATCAATCTCGATTCAGTTGCAACGGTGGTTAGGAGCTAGTTCGAAGTTGCTGGATGATACTCTTGATAATAAACCATTTTGCTTAATTTCTCTCGTGTTGTATATACCTTTTCTTCACAAAATTGCTCTTCTTGATACATCTGGTTTTATTTTGCTAAGTTTGACTCTTATTGCCATTAATGGTAGTTCAATGGCTTTGTAAATGATTTTGGCCCAGTGGTTGTAATTGTGTTGGGAATTGATTAGTGACATGCTGATCAATTGCTAGATGACTTCGTGATAATCATTTTATTAGTGCCTGTAGAAAATATCTGGGTAGCTGCAATCATCAAATTTGAACTCATTATATACTACAGACCTCAAATCAATTCCTTCTATACATGACAAAACCCAAATCCAAATAGATGAAGGTGTTGTTGAAATCCATTCTCCTAATATGGGGAATGGTTACAACAATTCTGTTGTGCCTACTGTTGATACATTGACAATCCTCATGAACATGCCTGTCCGGCTGTCCTTTAAGCTGTTATTGAAGATGACATAGAACTTTATACTGATTCCATAGAGTTGAAGGAAATGATTGTGCATTAGAGTACTATGAGAACGAACATCATGATTTGGGAACATATAAACTGCAGGCACAAAGACAATTCTGTTGTGACTACTGCTGATACATTGACAATTGTCATGATCATGCCTGTTCCTTCAATCAGTTATAGAAGATGTTGTAGAACTTTAAACTGATTCCATAGAGTTGCAGGAAATGATTATGCATTAGAATACCAGGAGAATGAACATCATGACGTTGTAACACGAAGATAGTCTTTTAGTTGATATTTTTATTGCCAAAGATATTAGTGCAATTTTTAATCTTCGATTTTTTTAATGATATTAATAGTTCAAGTTCTACTTGACTTATAACTAGGTCATATCACTTGATTATATATTTAGTTGATGGACGATCAACAACTGAAGGAGAATTAAGGGACCTATTCCCATGAGCAACCAGTAAGAATTTAGGCTTCGGAGGCATGCTTGCTTATTCCTTTATTGTTGCCCGAACATGAAAATAGATTGTCTTCAAGATGTGGTATTGCTTTGGAACTAAAAAACACCCATGTTTGGCTTGTGGACAAATGTTGGATGGGGGTCTTATACCAAGTATATCCCTATGCAGCCCACAAAATAGAGTTATGTAGTTGAATAGCCAACCCATCTTTTTCCACCTTTAGTCTGTGTTACTAGTTATATATTTTCATGGAAAATTTCCTTGGAACGATCTAAATGGCATATCAAATGGGGATAAATTTATCCTTCTATTTTGGGACATAGTTGTCTCAATCTATCTGTTATATACACACACATCTCGAAGAATAATATTTCTTTGGCCCTTTCCTTAGTCCTAACCTTAAGTAACAGCTTACACTGAATAAAGTTGAGTGGTGGAAGGATGTGGATAAATTATCCCTACCTCTGGATTAAGTTACCTCAATTTGGTAGGTATCGAATGCAAACACCATTTCCAAGAATAATTGTTTATTGATTCTTTTCCTAATCCATCCCCTTATATGGCTCACCTAGCTTTTGTATTTTTTTCCTGACATTCATCAACCAAACAGGGCAAAAAGAAAAGTCCCATGATTGCGAGTTATCTTCCTATATTGTTAACCTAGATAAAATTCTTTCAGTAATCATGTAACTGTGCTAAAACCATTCAAACTAAGAATGTATTAAAGCTTATGCGATATAATTTCCACTTTATTCCTAATGCAATAGGGTGGATTTGACGCTTGCACTTTGCAACCTAAGACATCAGGCATGGCTTATACAGTGGTTTTTATGATTTGCGACCGGGTTCTCTGGTTATTCTGGTTAATCACTTTTATAATTTATGTTGAAGCTGAGGTTTGACATTGTACTTAATCATTTAATTCTCTTCTTGGTTGATATTCTAACATCTATGTCAAAGGTATGCCATTTCTTTTATCACATTGAATGTCTTAGAGCATTGAATGCGTAAAAGTGAATGAATGCAAGGCCACTCACATTATGTAGTTGAGTTTTTGGCCAAATATGATGACCGAACTGCTTTTGCTCTTGTATTCTTGAGGATTTTTTTTACAAAATATCTGTTTTTAATTGAGAATTTCTTTTCCCTCATTTTTTCTTTTTTTTTTTTGGCATGGGTGGTTGCATATGATATGCACTTGAGTGTTGTGATTATAATTAGTAATAATGCCTCTGTGCTTACTTATGCGATACAATGAAAAAGGCGAGAATTGATGATATAATTCTAATTTGGTCAGTATCTTGGAACTAGTTTTGCATTCCTTTTATCTCTCTGATGTCTTATCATACAAGTTATCTTTGGATCATGTCATTGAGAATTTTGTGGAATGTTTAATGATGTAAAGTAAATTTGATATATGCATGCCAGTTAACTTTGATACTTATTAGCCTTGTGATTACCAATTGCTTTGCAGGTTTTCTCAGATTTGGAGCGTTCCATATGTCAGATGGTCAACAAGCAGGTCAGTGTATTTCTCACTAATTGTTTATTACAAAGTAATTCTCTCTTTGCCTTTAGAAACAAATGTAAGGAAACATTGGATTAGTTCTACAAGTAATAATTTCTGAAAGACTGTTTGGATTTTCATCTTTCATCATGTCTTTATTTGTTTGTGATTTTGTTAGTAACTAACTGGCATTTGATTTAATCTTACATCCTTGTTGAAATACTGTCTAGATAGAAGTAAAAGGGCTGTATTTCTCTTGTGTTTTTTCTCAAAGTCCTTATCATTTGAAGGATTTTCAACTTTCTTCTTCCTATCATGCCTTCTTTTGCTTTATAATTTCATTTGCAGCATATTAAGAGGCATTTGAACGAATGTTACGTTCTTGTTGTTTAGATACTGTCAAGATTGAAATAAAGGACTTGCATACTGATGATACCGGCGTGCTTAGTGATAAGTTACATTTACATAATTCATTTCCGTTATCTCTCTATGATGTTGGGCAATTTGTCTATCCACAATATGCTCTCAAACTATTTGTTTTTCTCTAACCATTAGTCATAATCTAAATTTTTTTTTTTTTTTTTTTTCAAGAAAAGTCCATTCTCCAATAACTTAATCAAAATCATCACCTAATGCTGATCAAATGTAAAAAATTAAACCAATTTGCGCCTAGAAGTTTGCAATCATGCAAAAGAAAGAAAATTCCCTATTGAAACCTGCTCACTTTTGTCTTTTGGTTTCCCATTGGCCACAGAAGATGTAAAAGATGGGAAACTTACAAAAAGCTATATTAAGCCAACCAAAAGATGAATATTTATTAGAAAAATATAAAATCAGTGGGGAAAAGAAGCAAAAGGGGATAATTAGATATGCAATTGCAAAATTACAAAGGGAAAAGCTATGGTTGATGCTGCAATTACATTGTGCCTTTATGAACTTCAGGAATCAGTGAAAGGGACTGTTAATGAACTTATTAATGTATTGCAAGAATTAATTCTTAACTCAGGTTGCATGAAACTGGCAAAATTTCGAAAATGTATAGTACCCTTGTTCATCACTGAAAAGAAAGAAAATGGAACAGATTGTTAAGTTTGCAGATGATCTCTGCAAGATGTTTGCCTCTTTAGATTCGGGCTGGTAATGGTGTTATATGGTTTCAGCCTTATTTTTGTGTACTTTGCCAGGTTCTGAAATGACACAGTCAAGCATTTCTGCTATTTCTGCCTCATTATTTTCATACTTGTATGTTGTCCCTTCAGTGTCTTCTTCCATTAGTACATTATGTCCTCATGTTATGGATTTCCAGGTTGCAACCATTATTGCATGGTTTGAAGCTGATTCTATCTGTGGTAGTCACTCTGTTGTAATTCCTTTCGTCCTCGTCTTCCCATACCTTTGTCGTCTTCTTCAATGTCTACGGAAATACCAGGATACTCCCTTTTGAATGGTATTCTCACAACTTTAACCCTTTCCTATTGTCTTGTCTTGTTAATTGCAAACACAATATTGCTATTATTTTGACCTGCTAAGAAATGCAAAATCTAATTTCATCTTTGGATTCATGGATGTTCAGAGGGGCTGGAAAAAATCTCTGGCGCATAAATTTGACATTCATTATTTTTATTAGGAAGTTATGCACCTTGAACAGTTTTGACTGTAGACATGGATGCATGCCTCAGGTGCTTGGTCTTTTGCCAAATAAAACTATTTATTGTTACAGCTTTTACTAGTTTCAGATGATCATATTTTGGTCGAAGCATATTTTCTGTTGTTTGGTTTCTAGGACGAGTTCCCAAAAGTTTCCTTTGTAATTTCACTTCAAATAGGCAATTGATCATAGCAATAGAGATTATGCAAATAGTATCGACTGTGATTGCTAATTGTATTTGCCCATAGTTTTATGCATATGAGCCCATTTCTTTCTTTTGATTTACATTTTGAGCACTCTCATCGCCATTCTGCTTGTAAAGGAATCTTGGTAAAGGAATTTTTGCTAAATTTCAAACATCTTGTAAAGGCATGGAAGGTGCTCATGTTTGGCAGACACCACTCGCAATATTTTTATGAATACTGCAACTTTGTGATTTTCAACTTTCCCAACAAATCATGGTAAAGTGATATTCCCCCCTACTCATTTAATGTCACATTCCTGTCTAGTTAGAAATTTAGAAAGTTTACATATATTTTTATTCCAAAATACTCTTTTTTTCAACACCTATCAACTAGGGTTTTGTAAGAGTTTATGCCTACGAGAGAAGTTGCTCAAAGGTAATTCAAGATCATATGTTTTTATTCCAAATGTTAATGGGCTTTGCTTGACATCCCCTCAAAAGCAGGGCTCATTATCTATCTGGCCTTTAAATGCTAGATGCTTGTTACTTGATTTGCATTTCTGAAATACTCGACAGCATTTTTCTGTCGGCCCTCAAGTATCATGTATTTCCTGATAATTTCTATCACCCCAGAGTCATTAATTCATTTTATTCATTTTTATGGGATGCGACGGATGATCGGGACTTGAGGTATGTGTAGTTTTCATTTTGCAGTAGAAGTATTTCCATTGTTTTCCTTCTAGTTAAACATATCAGTAAATTCTTGTTTGCAGTGATCTCTCCCGAATTTTCAAGTTCAAAACTCATCATTTCCTCACAATCTTACTTTTATGAGGAGGCAATGGTATATCTCTTTGCAAAAATTTCTTTATCTTGTGATTTTCCAATTTTTCTTTTTACTGAGAATTATTTATACTTCATTACAGGTATATTATTGGGTGATTGGAAGCAACCTGATTTCTAGATCAATGCACATGGACATACAAACTTTCGGCCATCTTCGTCATAATTATCTAAACATTATTCACAATCTTGGCATTGGATATCTTGCGGTGATTTCAGTGGATTTTCTTTCGAGTTGAGAATGAATGGAACCAGATGACGTCAAAACCAAGCATAGAACTCTCCTCGGAAGAAACCCCGAAAGAGGAAGACAGATTTCTTGGCAGTGAAAATCATGACATTTATACAATTTAAGCATATCTGCAGCTCATCATCTTTTTTGCCTCTTTTTGTTTTTGGCTTTTGGTTGAAATGCGAAGCTCTCATTCTTTGACCTAACAATTGTAGGTCTGTTCACTTGAGTTGTATGTTTGTTGAAATCAAAATGCAATCACTTATCTCAGTTCTACCAGTTTTAACATAGATTTATATATGTATGCTAATTTTGTTTGTCCAGGGCCATTCTCAATGTTAGATTTTTATTTTTATTTTTATTTTTATTTATTTTTATTTTTTTTGCTATGTTCAATCATTTTATCACAATATTATCCAGGGTCTGGTGAGAGTTGGGTGAAAGGATTCCATGTGTTAAGATGCAGGGAAAATTACTTATTAGTTTCTGGAATTTTTTGTTTATTTCAATAAGTTTTTTTGACAAAAAAAAATTATCCTCTGCAGTCCCTTCTTTTTAAAATCAATTTCATTTCATCTTTTCTGTCACTTTTGGAAGTTCAAATTCTGTTCGACAACAATCAAATTTGGATAGATTCGTCAAATAATAAATAGATACATAAAAAAAAAATAAAAAATAAAAAAACTAAAAATGATGTAAGAATAGTAAATTCAAAGTATCAAAACCAAATAGCAAAATTAAAAATTGAATTTGATGTAAGCATAATAAATTTTGAGGTTATCTAGCCTTTGGATTTAAAAGTAATTTTAAAAAATAGAGGGATTTTCAAAAGATTTGAAAAAGTCAAAGGTTTTTTTACTCAATAATGAAGTTATTTGGATCTTTTGAGCAATACCTTTTGGAGCAATTCCTCTTAGAAGTATTTGTCAGGATCTTGTGTTTCATCATAATGTTGAATTTTGTTTTTGCATTTACATAATCATGAATATGAACTTTATGTTTTAGAAAAATATTCATGGGGGCTCTCCGTCATAAATTTTCCTAAAATATTTTTATTATTTGTTTATTTGGCACATCCAGTGTTTGTTTGTGCATGCATGTGTTGTGTATCTATGTTTTTTAATTATAAATTTTAAATTTAATATAAATTTTTAAAATTTGGGAAAATTAATTATGTGTATGAAACTTTCAAAACTTTTCAATCAGTATCTCTCTTTGACATTTGAATATCCAGATATTTTTTTATATTTTTTTACTTTTTATAATCCTTATGCTTGACTCTGTAAGTTTTTAGTTTTTTTTTATTTTTGTATAATTCCAACTTTGCCTCACCTGGTGGTAAGAAAAATCCTATCAGGTCTTATCAAGCCTTTTAAAAAAGTGTACGGATGTCATTTTTTTCTCATCTTTTCATTTAATCTTTGTACTTTGTGTGTATTTTAACTCTGTTTTGCCATTCTTCTTCTTCGACAATTGTTTTTGTTCTCTTTTGTTTGTATCTGTGTAAGATAAATTTGTCTCTTCTACCTAGTGTTCATTGTTGTTGCACTACAATGCTTAGAATTTGCTCCCAAAGGGAGATCATATTTGTGACCGCCCAAGGGTGTCTAAGGACGGCTCAAGGAGACATCCAACTGTTCTATGAGCCTTTTTTTTTATGAGAATTTTTTTCATGATTGTGTACTTTTAAACCATGTCAACGCAAAGCTTTCTTGGCGCAGGTTGTCAATGGAAATCTTTTGCTCAATCGTTTAATATAAGAGAGAGGGTCAAGTCCTGCAATTCACAGTGTTGATTTCTTGCAAGGCGAGATATGTGAAAGATGGGACCTTGAAGTTTCTAGTATTAGGATGAAGTTTGTCACATTGAAAACACACAAAACAATTTGCCCCATTGATTCCGAGGTGGACTTCCATCATATGTGCCATGCGTATCACACATTAAATTGCGCTGCTGTCGACATTATTTTTGATACAGTTGAGGAGGCGGAGGATGTGCCATCGTATTCCTCGTTACCATCATAAGTATTGTCTTTGCTTTATGCGTTCTATGTAGATCACCATATTCATAAGCGTATGGGTTCTGATTAGTATATTGTTTTTCCTTTTAAACTTCCTACTTTCAGCTTACTAAACTACATTTCCGATTACAATTACTAGTTTTTGCATAAAACCATGGGTTTCCAATTAGTAACTTACTTTCCTATTTAATATCTGTATTTCTTGCTTAGTATGTGAAGTTTCTATTTAATATTATTTGTTTCCTCTTATAACTCAATACAATGTTGGCCTCATTTGTTCCAACCTTACGTTTGGTATTTATACCACTAGCAAGAATTTGTAGTGGATAGCATATCGTTCAACCAATGCATGTTTACATCCTAGCAATAAACCGCAAGGGCCTTAGGGATCCATTCTCCGTCGGGCCAATCTAAAAGTCTTTCATTCAAAGTTGGCAAATGGTTTTGTGATGGTGAACACGTCAAGGAGTCACTTTGGAATTATGTTATCAAACGGAATTTTAACTTTACATTCTAATGTGCATATGAGGGTTGCCAATGGCTTGTCCAAGCATAGAAGGAACGCAACCACGAACGTTTAAAATTAAAGGAATGTATCCCACACACATAAGCGTCATAAAGATTGGCACGCACTGCACTGAAGCATCCATAAAAATGAAACAATCAGTTCGTAATACAAAAGCTAAAAGATTGCCCCTTGTACAGGGTTATTGATATTCAAGAACGGTTGTAGGCCATTGTTATTCATTGATGGAACTCACTTGCTAGGGAAATATGGGGGGGAGAGGGGGCATTTTATTAGGTGTTACTGGTAAAAATGGTAACAATGACTTCTTTCATGTCGCATTTGATGTTGTTGACAATAATATGCCAATTGGACGTGATTTCTATCAAAGGTTGGGGATGCACTACATGGGGACGATGATTACACAAAGATTATTACATTTGTGTCTAACAAATCAAAGGGCCTCAACAGCTCAGTTGCAAAGGTTATTCCTTCCTCACTACATGCATATTGCTTGAGGTACTTGGAAGAGAATTTTATGAAATGGAATGTCAGAGTTGGGAAGGAATCGAAGGAGGCGTGCTGGTATATACTTGTGAGGATTGCGTATGCATACATGAAAAATGGGTACAATAACGTAGTCGATGACGTGCTGGCCACATCAATGGATGCACATCGCTACTCTACAAATCCGATTTCACTCATTGGTTGAACTATATGTTCGAGATGTATTCAAAATGTTGCCGTGTTATTCAATGCATGGATTATGAGACACACCACCTCCCCGTGACTTGAACATGATAGATTTGATAAGATAAGCGGTCGTAGTTTGTATATGTAAGACAAACATGTTTCTATTTAGCACAAGGCGTTTCTACTTAGTCGAGTGTGAAGATTTAAGCAACTCCATACTATGTTTATTATATGTACTTCCCATTTACTAGGTCAAGTTAATAAGCAAGAATGCAATTCTATCGATAAAATATAGCCTTCCTGCTTACTCATATAACTTTCTCCCTTAACATATTTCATTTATACTTAATACTAGATGTTATGATTTAAATAAACTTTGTTTTCACTTAACCATTTGTTGCGCTTAGATTCAAGTTGATGAACATGTTGTGTATGTGTTGGAACAATATCACCAATAGGAAACACACTTATGCCCTGACATACACAACACGATCGAGGAAATTATTGACTAATCACGTACCTTACTGGGTGGCTACTCTAGTAGGAATTGGTTCAAGGTAGTCGAGCTGAGCACTGCTTGTACACATGCATGGCAAGTTTACGATATCTCCTATAAGTACACATGTGTGGCAATAATGCAAATAGACGCAAATGTACATCATATGTTAACCATTACTTCACTGTAGATGCTTACCTTTTGTCATATGTTAAAGCTATTTTCCTTTCCCAGATAACAACATAACAACTAATAATACCCGCAAACTTCTTCTGCAGCCACCAATCACAAAGAGTTAATTAGGACAACTGAGGTAGAAGAGAATAGAATCATAGTCTTCTATCATACATGAGTTACGATACAACAGATGTTATGAGACACATCTAGAGATCTTGCAATACACCAATAATTGACTCATTGAAGTTAATTTGTACAAGTGTTAAAAACGTATCATCAGTGACCTTTGCACATGCGACTTCAAATCGCCACGGCTCAAATTAATTGCTAACATGTGAAAATTAACGTAAATAGATACAAGTAAGCAGTAACATAGTGGAATAAATGTTAACATGTTCTGATAATCATAAGCATTTACTTTTAAGTGAGAAACTGTCCGTAAGGAGAAACATGTCTGAAGACAAACATTGTATTACAGTAAAGTTACATATATAAACTAATAAACATGTACATTGAAATTAACACAAACATTTCTATCATTCTAAGATTTCTCAATTGAAGTTCTTTATTTTCCCCATGAGAACTGCTACCACTTCGGTCGATGTTTTCCATCAGTATCCATCCTACGAAATGTAGTTGTAGGATAGGCACATTAGCTTGCGGCAATGGAGTTGCTCACCTTGAAGGATTCATTCAATGAAACGTATGGTAAAAAAGGTAGTAGTTTTTGCTATCTTCCTTTTGATGTGGGTAATCGAGGACTTGGATGAGTGGGTAGGCTTCTGTTTCTACTTCCCTGAGCTCAATTGTGAGGCTTCTATCAAAGAACTCATGTTGTTGGAATAGCAGTGTTTGGTTTAATGGATGACAAGAAGTAAAAATAAATAAATAAAATATTTAAACCATGTCGTTGGTTCTCACCATGTCGTTGGTGTCGACATCATATGTGCGGCTCTCAGGCTATAAATAGTTCAAGTACTCCTTCCTTACTTTGTCGGGGACAACTAGATGGAAGTAACTATTAAAGATAATGGGTAGGAGGACGAGTTCCACCTCATGGTAGCTGTGAACGGCATATTCCATCAAGGTCAGTGAGACTTTCACACTCTATTCCGTCTTTGACATTAGCAAGGCCAATGAGCGAGTGATTGCCCCATGCTTCTAATATGGATAGGTTTCTTCTTGAGGGACTCCAATGGCAATCACAACAAACACGCCCAAGACATCGTTGAGGACAGCCTTCCCTCTAGTAGTATACGTAGGTAGTCTCGAATAGTAATAATAACTCGCTTTTTCTAGAACACCGTCCCCTATGCTCGAATGTCCACAAAACGCATAAAGAATATTATAGTTAAGTGGAAAAAGGTAAGTGGAATTAATAATATGGGGAACATGAGATCTTAAGTGGAAATGAAATTATTAAGGAGAGTCTTACCCGCCCATCATGTAGTTAAGATACAAGACTATTGTTGCTTCCTTAGTTGGTCTAACCTCATGAGGCCTACAGGACGTTTCTTTTTTGGAAATGAATTTAGTTATCACTAATTTTGATTGTTGCTTTTCAATGATGTCGACTTCCTTGCAGAGTTCCTGAGTCTCAATTGACGCCACCATTGGTTTAAGGGATGTGGAGTCGGTGGTTCTTCAAAGACAACATGCTCTTCAATCTCGCCACTAAGGGTGTCTCAATCGAGGAACTCAGCGATCATTTGTGGGTTGTTTCGAGGTGAAACGCCTCTTCATCTATGGGTCGAGCCAAGGAGACATGCTATTGGTTCATCTATCGTGCTACCTAGAGAGGGAGCTTTTTCTTCATCCGCCACTCGAGCTAGGTAAAAAGACCGCTGGCTCATCTACTAGATGCTCCCGGGAGGAAGCTTTTCTTCATCTGCGAGTTGAGTTGGGGAAATAGCTTTTGGTTTATCTGTGGGTTTCTCTTAGGAGAAAGCTTTTCCTTTATCTACAGGTTGAGTCCAAAAGACAACTTTTGGTTAATCGCACCGTTAGCTCCAAGGAAATGTCTTTTGTTCAATGTAGCTAGACTACCTCGGAGGGAAGTTTTTGGTTTATTTATGGATGTGGACATATCAATAAAGACTTCGGGTGCCTTAGTTGATGTCGTATATGCTTCATAGGCCCGAGTGGGTGCTCCAGTTGAGGTTGGTGGTCTCGATGGGGTCGGGGATGGTTTTGAAGTACCTTTAGTTGAATCGGGTAGTTGTCCTCCACAATGGGAACCTCACCAAAGGGGATCATTGATTCTTTCATCTCAGTTTTCCGTGTTTGGGGCATCATCACCCACATCAATATCGTGATGTAAGTCATTTTTCAGGGTTGTTAGAAATTCTATTATGTTGTCAACATCGATAGCATCACCATTAGTATCATGGGATGACGAGGGTAGAGTTGACTTTTCCTTCTTTCTTTGATCCGCCTTTTTAGAGGTAGTCTTCTTTAGTGAGGTGTAAGGGCCAACGGCCACACAAACACAGTAATCTGAAGTAGGCAATGGTAGCCTATGCTTTATGGCAAGCTTTTTCGCATGCTTCCTAAAGGAGGAGAAGATACTAAGGGGAACTTTGAGGTGTCTCCCTCATTCGTGGAAGTCGGTGCATCAGGGCGTAGACCCGCCTCTACTACGCCTACCTAGTCCTCAGAAATCACCAAACTCTCTATTCAAGATCTCAAAGCCCCTATAATAAGAGAGTTGCGATGATGTTGTTGATTATCCTCCTCGAGGAACCACCAGTAGAAGAATGGTGATGGGTGTTGCGAGAGTGGCTGCTAGGTGGGATAGAGGCTGATCACGCTTCTTTGAGGTTTTCTTCTGTCTATTCCCCGAAAAAGTCGGGTTCAATGACCAGTGGAATTGCTCAGCTTCTTGCCCTAACAAGGGCTTCTTCCTCATTGCCAACGAGGATGAGCTTGGAATACTGTTAGGTGAGAAGGGAATAATATAAGTGAAAATGTTACATATAATTTAAAACAAAAATAAAAAAACAATGCTAAATGTTAATGTGAAATAATTAGTAGAAACATACAAACATAAACTATAAATAGTGATAATAAGTTGTGACAATATATATTAATGTAAATTGAAAGTAGTAAGCAGAAACATATAAAAATAGTTTCAAACTTGAACTATTACATATACACTATATTAATAAGCAGAAACATTTGCATATAAATGATATCTAGCTTAACATTTAACTCAAAAACTCGAATGCCCCTTTGCCCTCGAGAGATCGATAGTAATGGACCGAGGGTACCTTTGCTTCCTAAAACCATTCTCCCAATAACACAAAACCAAACAAGGAGTCTCCCCAATACTCACACTCTTCCCAATGCCACGGTGCACCCTCTCAGGTAGCTTATATTTATCTTCTTTCCACTATATCTTGCTGTTGCACTTACAAATTACATTGTTCACCTCATGCATTTAGATAATAATCATGCATTTTTTTCCTAATCTTCATAATAATTTCCCCTCTCTTTTTGTACAAACTACTCTCTTTAGTTATTTTGATTGTAGAAAACTGGAATTGACTGAGAAACCCTGGAGACTGTGAAGATACACAACTTGTCTGTGGTCTGCGAGAAGCACTTGTGGTCTGTAAAGTTATCTGGGGCCCAGCTTCTATTTCTGACTATAAAAAAAGACCAAGAAAGGGGTTTTAGGGCAAGAAAGATAAGGAGAAAGAGGCTGGCGGCTGGAGAAGAAAAAAAGAAAGTTCTGAGGATTTTGAAAGAGGCTGGAGAAGGAGAGAAAAAGCTGGGAAATTGAAGAACAGATCTTTGTAGATGTCATAGGGAGTCCTCTCAGCCTTGTTGTGCTGCATCTTGCAAAAACTTTTTACTTTTTCCTATTTTCCTTTGTAATTGAGACAATATGTGTGTAAAACCTTTCTTAGGTTTGGGATTAGCCCAAGGTAGTATTTGTTTGATGTGTTGATTTCTGATTCAAACACACAGCTTAGGATCAGTGAAAAGCATTGCTTGCTTATCTTAGAGATCTAGGTTAACTAAAAAGGTAACTCTAGGGCCTTGGAACCTCTTAAATCACCCCGATCTACCGAAGGTAATTCTTGAGGGTTTATCACTTAATCACCGCTCTTATTAGGGTTTTGAAGGGTTTATCTACCACGAAAAGTATGAGATAGCCTTTTTAAAGACCAACTTGTTATCTCTTGAAAGAGAGTGACAAATAGCTTAGGATTAATGCCCTTCAAAAAGATCTCGCCTCAAACCACTTAGATCCAACATATCATTCATTTACACTTTGTGGTGAGTTCCCAAACCTAAGTTCATTTAAATATGAATTTCGATCCACAACCCTCGCATTCCTGTGCTTTTTTATTGTGTTTTATTTCTTTCTACTTGTTATTTCTACTTTCCGCTCTTTTAATTGTCTAGATAACCCATTGTTGCAATAGATTGGTAATCATACTTGGTCCTCATGGGATCGATACTTTATTACTACTTGGCAAAAGTCGTACGCTATGCGCTAGCAACACTTGCTTGCACTCGAGTATGATAGTAACATCTTTCCGCTTGAAACCCAATAAGCTCCTCACCAATCCCTCAATTTTTGGTGCAATCATCATACCTCTACATCGGAGCATCAAGCAGCCCTTTCTCCTACAATACCACCCTCACTTTCTATTAATTAGATGAAGGGTATCCTCTGATTATCTCTAAGTGTCTTCCACTCATACGATGTTTCAATTCGGCAAGTGTCTCCACTATTAGGACCATATAGCACCTTCTATTCAAGAGGTTGGCAGCTTTTGTTCCCGCTATCTTCACGAAGACCAACACATTACTCAACTCAATATTTGAAAAAGCTTAACCACTTGTTTGGTTAGGGGATTTTAGAGGGGTAGCAAGGAGGAAGGAGGAGTGATGGTCGTTTGGAGGAGGGGTTTGGAGGAGTGATCCCTTATATCCCACCCCTCCAAATTTCGGGTCTTTTCGAAGTAGCGAACTATTGAAAAACATTTAAAAACTTTAAACCTATATGAAAAGACTATATTGCCCTTCATCAATTTGAGAAATTTATCATAATGTCTTTCTAAAACCTAATTTCATTTCTCTCATGTTATTTTTTTATTCTTTTTGTTTTTAATTTAGATTAATAATAATAATAATGAGATTAGTAATAATGATATAAAAATTATATAAAAACATTTGTAAAAACATACTAAAAATATTAAAAAAATGAGTGATTATAATGTTAGTTTAATAATATTATTATTTTGTATTATATTAATAATATTATGCAAACAATAATATTACTAATTTTAATATTATCAAAGTTTGTACAAAATAATCCTAAATTTCTATAACTAAATAATTATTATCGATTTTATATAAAAGGCAAATTAGTAAGATACACGTCACACCTCTCCTCACTCCTCCTTTCAACTAAAAAAAAAAAAATAGATTACTCCTCCGCACTCCTCCATTAAACCAAACATAATATTTTTTTTACAAATCCTCCATTTTCCTCTCCACCCTCCCCTTTCCCTTTGAACCAAACAAGGGTAAAAAGAAAAACCAATAATACTAGCAGGGTAAAAGTAGCGCCCCTATGGCATTCTTGCCTTTAGGGTGCTACTCCGTCGCTTTGAGAATGAGAAATGGTGGCTTAGGGGTGCGACTCGGGTTGACTTTCAAGAGTGAAGAGATAGTGTCAAGAGGCTATCAAGTGATTCAAGTGTACTGTGGAAGGTCTCCAGCAAATCTACCATCGCAAGGCTTTTGGTGTCGAGCTTTTTGAGTGCGAACATGTGAAACAAACGGAGGGAGAGGAAAAATCTTCTTTGTATAACTGATTGGGGAGAAAAATGCGATGAAGAAAAAGAACAAGGGAGTGCCAATACTCGTCACTATTGCAACCCCTCACAATTTTTACCCGTCTCGAATCTGCCTCAACCTCTAATAAAGCACCGTTGAATGGAGCAAGATTTTTGTCAAAACACACCGAAACAAATGGCATTGGCTAATAGATGGGCTAAAAAAGAATGTCATAAAAAAAGGAGATTTATAATGGAGGGACTTTTTGTGGATAACTGAATTTGAGAGGGACTTTCTCTTTATTTCTTGTTGTTTAATAATAACATGAAAAATTTTACATGTTACTTACAATTTAATTAAAAATTTTAATTACAAGCCAATGTGAGTAGGTTCAAGCGGTAGACACTTAGGTTGTTTAAGTAAATAGATTCGACACCCATCGAGATACTTTTACCTTAGGATATTGATGAATGAAAGATGAAAAATTAAATTATTTTCTTTTATATATAAAAATTGACTATTGGCACCTTTTTAATATATTAGATCATAATTTAAAAAAGAGGAAAACAAGTTAGAGCCACCACAACAGCAGTCACTCCCTAAGTCTTAATTTTACCAAACTTGACCACAAATAAAAAGGAAAATTAACCTTTAACAAGGGTACAAAATTAACAAGATGATAATTAACACCAACCTTTACCTTAAAAAAACCTATATTCTAATCATCAACAATTACTAGATAATAGTGCCAAATTCAATGAGATTTAGTATATAGGCCACAATTTTCAGAGTAAAAATGATAGGATGCTTTGTCCCGTGCAGTAGATTTAATTATTTCTTTAACCAAACAACCCCCTATAAAGTAATGGAAGTATAAATCCTATAAAACATTCTTATATAAAAAAATCTAATAATTCTCTCGTGATAATGAGATTAAAATCTCTTAGCTAATTAAAGATCATTCTCTCATATTACATATATAGATTATGCCAAATAGAGTCGAGATATAATCTTAAAAGCATCATAATCATTATTTGTCAAAATTTACTCACAAAATAAAAAAAAAAAATACTAGTCTTTGTTTATAATAAGTAAACTCTTATTGAAAAACAATTTTTTATTTAATTTTTGAATCTTATCTTAAAGTCAAAATGCGAAATAATAAAAATAAAAAACTTATGATAAAAACAAAAATTCAAAAAATAACTTATTAGTTTTGGCCAAAAAAAATAGTTGATTTTCTTCACTTCCTCGAGCATTACAAATACATACATTGATGATTTATCTGTTGACATGTCCGAATATGCGTGTAAACCGCAAGTGCACTGGTGTCGAAGTAATAATTACCCCAAAGGAGGGGTAGTCGAATCCACGTGGAACGGAAGTATTAGTATTAACCAATCTTAGTTATCTAGTCGAAATCAATGGATGTGATGAAATGAACTAATTGCAAGAGAATTAATAAGCAAGCAAACGAGCAAGAAAAACAAGTAAAGGAGATCTCAATCAATAAAGATGAGGTACCCGGACAATGCTCCCCTAGGATCTAAACATGAAGCCTCATGATTCACTAAAATGCTTCTAAACCGAGTCCCAATGAGTCGAGGTAATCTAAGAATAACCGCCCTTGCCTCCAAGCCACCGCAGTACTAGTCCCCTACAAGGTCCCGGCGGAGAAATCCAGCAATCTCAACATCTCACACCCTATATGATTGCAATACGCTCTAGGGACACCTAAGAGTGAAACCGATTCCTAAAGATAGATCTAACCCTAATTCCCGGCGAAGGATCTCTAACCCCCTACAAGGTCCCGGGACGGAGAAATCTCTCAATCTCACGCCTCACACCAAATATGGTTGCATTGAGTTTAGAGAATACGGAGATAGGGAAAACACTCAATCTGAAGGAAAAAGTGGGGCACTCCACTCATCTCATGACTCACCCTCTCAACCTCTTTTTAACCTTGAAGTTCTAACTCTAATGGAGACCTCTCTCACATCAAAGTAACAAATCATGCGAATCCAATCAACCACAAGGATTAATTAAACAAGCAAGCAATGGGAATACAAGATTAAAACTCAAATCAACTCGGATTTAATAGAAACATAAAGCAAATCATTACAAAAACATAGATCCTAGGGTTCACATGCCCAAATACCTACTAAGGTTTAGCCCTCCATGGAGCAAGTTACAAAAACAATGATTATTACAATGAAAAAGCAATGAAAAACCATGAAGTAAAACCCCTTTAAATTCGTGATGATGGCCTCTGATGGGTCGCCCTAACGCCTCGAAGAATCCTTCTCCGGGCTAGGTCACGAGGCCTCCCTCTATGCTATGACGGGAAGAAGATCGATCAAAGTTGGTGATGGACGCCCCAATATCGCCAAAGACCTCCTCCAAAACCCCAGCCCTTTGCCTTCAAAGTGCTCGCGAAAACCCTCGCAAAAGTCTCGTAAAATAGAGCAAACGACCATTTAAAGCCCAAAACCGCTCGCCACGTGCCCCTCACGCTACCGCGGTGGATTTTCCACGCACCGCTGCGGTCGCAGGAATTTCCACGCTGGGCGCTGGATGTGAATTTCTGCTACAAGAAAAACTCAACATTACTTTTGCACAAGATTTTTCACAAAACGCGATTCAAACACTCTTTCGAGGCCACATGTCCGCACACCCATGTAGTAGGCTATAAAACTTTTTCTTCATCGCACGTATCCTTGAGAGGTCTTGCAATCTTCATGCAAAAGAGAAGGAACATGAAGATGTGAGCTGCCTTTTGCGCCTTCCAACTCAATGAATCGACTTGAATTTTCTTGAAGTTGGCACACATCTCCATGTTTATGAACCTCCTCGTGTCTTGGTCCTCGAATTGAACAAGAACTCCCAACATCGTGTCTTTATAGCCCTATCTTTGCTTCCTTTTTACTCTTCAAGGTATTCACAACCTATATGCATAAAAAGAACACCAAATACACAATATGAGACATAAACTATAGTAAAATGATGCTCAATGCATGTAAAAACTATATAAAAAAATATGTCTACTCAAGGAAGTATCATCTCAGATATCTTTTAAAAATAATACTAATAATATATTATTTTCATGGTATTAATGTGGTAACTCTCTCTTTTTCCCAAAAACATAATTTTTTTATTATAATGTCTCAACTAAACCATTGAGAAGGAGTCAAGCTCCCCTCAACCTCCCACACGTGAATCAAATACCTTAGCCGCTAGGGCTATTATCGCAGAGTCCCTTAAGCGAGCTTTCAATAATGGCTGAGGGTTGTGGTTTTGCATGCATTTAGACAAATATAAAATAATAATAATACAGGAAAATGAATTATAAGTCCCCGAAAGTCTTAAAACTTCCCAACAGACCTCTAACATTAGAATTTCACAAAAGTCCTCTTTTTCTGCATTTACTTTTCTTTTCACATCACTACTAGCTAACTCTCAGTAATTTATTCCATCTTACAAACTATGTACTTCCTCTTAATAATTATATTTTTATTTAACATCATGCGGTTTATTTGTAACTACATAAATTTTCACTTAATAATATATTGCCTTTTTAGTTAATATTTGTTTTGTAGTGTTTAATATCCTGACCTTTTGTCAGCTTAATATTATGCGCTTTTTCACTTAAAAACTCGAGGGACATTTCAACAACGCTCGCTACCTTTGTATAATAAGGACCGAAAGTGCTATTAGAAAAAGAATGATGGGAATACCCAAATCGATGGACAATCTGCATACGAAACTCGAGAGACTTTCTAAGATATTTCAGTAATAATAATAATATAAAGAGAGGCATTTAATCATGAATTTATATAATTATTATTAAAACCCCCAAGATAAAAATTGAAAAACATACATATTAACATTGACAACAACAATAAAAATAAGGAAAAATTACTTATGAGGCCTTGAAAGATGTCAATCTTCCTAGACAACTCCCTTTGATATTTCATGTATTCCCGTAAAGCCCTTGTATGGCTACTTGCCCTTCCGTCTCTTGCACTAAATACAACAACTGTAATTGCCGACTACATCCATGTGAGGAAATTTTAAACTCCAGCCCAATCATGTCACTCCTTGAAGTTGCATCCTGAAGGAGAAGTCAAGCCTATCTCCCTTTCCTTCTTCTTCATTACACCTCTTTCTCCTTCACCACAAAGCTATCTCTGGAGTTTCTAGCAAGCTTTGACTCATTCTTAGGAGAGGCGCTGTAAAGCGCTCCAACCATTAGATCAGAAGCTTATCAAGATAGAAACATCCTTTTCTATGGTGAAATATAAAGGAAAGAAAGAATGTGTGATGCAACTTTATAGTGCTAAGTTCTTGAGACGCTGCTTTGGTAAGAAATATGAGCTGCTATGTATTGATATCTCTTGTAAGAGTAAAGTTTTGTCACCCCCGTATGTATACAAATAAGGATTTGTTCTTTGACTAGCAGTCGGGCTCCAACGAGTGCCATCATTACATGTCAACAAGAATGTTGTCAAACCCTTGCCAGGACGTGAGTTAATCAGACTCGAGGGAGACCTCCTTTGATTTCTTTCCACTCATAATAAAAACTACGAATGCATAATGGCTTAATAAGATATTCTATTACTGCTAGTGTCCCTTTCTACTTTTAGTTTGCAGAAGGTGAAAACATTCAATATTTCCACGCACATCATTGTGTGTTTCCAAACGACATTCTTTGCAGGAAAATGCTCTTTCTCATGTATTATGCTCAATTTATATTTATTATATAGATTCCAAATGTATTACTACATGGTCACTGCAGTATGGGTTTACATTAGTAGTCATAATTTTCATGTAGATTGGCTTATTTTTATCGAAGACAATATCTTTTTGCTTGATCACATAACCTCATAGGGAGTTATTTCTCGCAGCATGGCTCATGCGGACATGGAGACGCTCCCTATCCCATACAATGCCCGTGAGGGCCCCAGCATCGCTTTGGTTTCGTCCTCAGCAGTATTTCACATAATGCCGTAACACTTCACCGTGATGCTCGCAATCTTATCAAACGTACTCGATTTTGCATTTCATGAAAAATGATAGTCACTCAGTGGCTATCCAACGCGCCTGCATCGACCGCCACATCGACCAAATCGGTGGTTTCAATGAGAATCGCAAAGGAAGCACGGTCCTAACAAACAACAACCCAATGTGAGACGTAGGATGTAGAAAACGAATGTTGCAGTTCGGCAAGAATATTAAAAAGGCGTAAGCATGTAGCGAAGTGGCGAAAAAGAAGATGAGGAACATACCACCCAATGTAACTCCTTTGAGGGCTCGCGCAGTGGCAATACCAAGGCCCACAATAGGAGATCTGCTTTATCACATTGCATATGTAGAGCATTTGAATTCGTGCCAACTAGCAAATAAAAGCACAATAAATAATAGATAAAAACTTTTTTGACAACAAATAATAGATGTATACTTAGGGTTAGGGATTGATCATTCAACCCCACATCCTCAACAGGGACGTGG